>NC_057808.1:147823033-147824032 GCF_018294505.1 Triticum aestivum | reverse complement strand
TTTTACACTAGAGCTGAAATAGCTCTATAGCCTAGTACAAAAAAATTAACTTTAGGGTTGAACTACCTCTATAAGCTAGTTCAAATAATTTTACACTAGAGTTGAACTAACTCTATAGCCTAGTACACATAATTTTACACTAGAGTTGAACTAGCTCTATAAGCTTGTACAAATAATTTTACACTACAGTTGAACTAGCTCTATAGTCTAGGACAAATAATTTTACACTAGAGTTGAACTAGCTCTATAAGCTACTTGAAATAATTTTACACTAGAGTTGAACTAGCTCTATAGCCTAGTACAAATATTTTTACACTAGAGTTGAACTAGCTCTATAAGCGAGTTAAATGAATTTTGCACTCGAGTTGAACTAGCTCTATAGCCTAGTACAAATAATTTTACACTAGAGTTGTACTAGCTCAGTAACTTACTAGAAATAATTTTACACTAGAGCTGAAATAGCTCTATAAGCTTGTACAAATAATTTTACACAAGAGTTGAACTAGCTCTATAAGCTTGTAGAAATAATTTTACACTAGAGTTGAACTCGCTCTATAAGCTAGTTCAAATAATTTTGCACTAGAGTTGAACAAGGTCTATAAGTTTGTAGAAATAATTTTACACTAGAGTTGAACTATCTGTATAAGCTAGTTCAAATAATTTTACACTAGAGTTGAACTAGCTCCATAGACTAGTACAAATTGTTTTACACTAGAGTTGAACTATCTCTATAAGCTAGTTCAAATAATTTTACACTAGAGTTGAACTAGCGCCATAGCCTAGTACAAATTGTTTTACACTAGAGATGAACAAGCTCAATAAGCTAGTTCAAATATTTTTACACTAGAGTTGAACTAGCTCTATAGCCTAGTACAAATAATTTTACACTAGAGTTGAACTAGCTCTATAAGCTAGTTCAAATAATTTTACACTAGAGTTGAACTAGCTCTATAACCTAGTAAAATATTTTTACACTAGAGTTGAACTAGCTCTATGGCA
>NC_057808.1:147821754-147822860 GCF_018294505.1 Triticum aestivum | reverse complement strand
CACTAGAGTTGAACTAGCTCTATAACCTAGTAAAATATTTTTACACTAGAGTTGAACTAGCTCTATAGCATAGTACAAATAATTTTACACTACAGTTGAACTAGCTCAATAGCCTAGTACAAATAATTTTACACAAGAGTTGAACTAGCTCTATAAGCTTGTACAAATAATTTGACACTTGAGTTGAACTTGCTCTATAAGGTAGTTCAAATAATATTACACTAGAGTTGAACTAGCTCTATAGCCTAGTACAATTAATTTTAAACTAGAGTTGAACTCGCTCTATAGCCTAGTAGAAATTGTTTTACACTAGAGGTGAACTAGCTCTGTAAGCTTGTACAAATAATTTTACACTAGACTTGAACTAGCTCTATAAGGTTGTACATATCATTTTACACTAGAGTTGAACTAGCTCTATAGTCTAGTACAAATAATTTTATAGTATAGTTGAACTAGCTCTATAAGCTAATTCAAATAATTCTACATTAGAGTTGAACTAGCTTTATAGCCTAATAGAAATATTTTTACACTAGAGTTGAACTAGCTCTATAAGTTTGTTCAAATAATTTTACACTAGAGTTGAATTAGCTCTATAGCCTAGTACAAAAAAAATTAACACTAGAGTTGAACTAGCTCTATAAGCTTGTACAAATCATTTTACACTAGAGTTGAACTAGCTTTATGAGCTTGTACAAATCATTTTACACTAGAGTTGAAGTCGCTCTATAAGGTAGTTCAACTAATTTTACACTAGAGTTGAACTAGCTCTATAAGCTTGTACATATCATTTTACACTAGAGTTGAACTAGCTCTATAGTCTAGTACAAATAATTTTATAGTATAGTTGAACTAGCTCTATAAGCTAATTCAAATAATTCTACATTAGAGTTGAACTAGCTCTATTGCCTAATAGAAATATTTTTACACTAGAGTTGAACTAGCTCTATAAGTTTGTACAGATAATTTTACACTAGAGTTGAACTAGCTCTATAGCCTAGTACAAAAAAATTAACACTATAGTTGAAATAGCTATATAAGCTAGTTCAAATAATATTACACTAGAGTTGAACTAGCTCTATAGCCTGGTACATAATAATTTTACACTA
>NC_057808.1:147820845-147821709 GCF_018294505.1 Triticum aestivum | reverse complement strand
CTGAAATAGCTCTATAGCCTAGTACAAAAAAATTAATAATAGAGTTGAACTACCTCTATAAGCTAGTTCAAATAATTTTACACTAGAGTTGAACTAACTCTATAGCCTAGTACACATAATTTTACACTAGAGTTGAACTAGCTCTATAAGCTAGTTCAAATAATTTTACACTAGAGCTGAACTAACTCTATGGCCTAGTACACATAATTTTACACTAGAGTTGAACTAGCTATATAAGCTTGTACAAATAATTTTACACTAAAGTTGAACTAGCACTATAGTCTAGTACAAATAATTTTACACTAGAGTTGAACTAGCTTTATAAGCTACTTCAAATAATTTTACACTAGAGTTGAACTAGCTCTATAGCCTAGTACAAATATTTTTACACTAGAGTTGAACTAGCTCTATAAGGGAGTTAAATGAATTTTGCACTCGAGTTGAACTAGCTCTATAGCCTAGTACAAATAATTTTACACTAGAGTTGAACTAGCTCAGTAACTTACTAGAAATAATTTTACACTAGAGCTGAAATAGCTCTATAAGCTTGTACAAATAATTTTACACAAGAGTTGAACTAGCACTATAAGCTTGTAGAAATAATTTTACAGTAGAGTTGAACTCCCTCTATAAGCTAGTTCAAATAATTTTGCACTAGAGTTGAACAAGGTCTATAAGTTTGTAGATATAATTTTACACTAGAGTTGAACTATCTCTATAAGCTAGTTCAAATAATTTTACACTAGAGTTGAACTAGCTCCATAGACTAGTACAAATTGTTTTACACTAGAGTTGAACTATCTCTATAAGCTAGTTCAAATAATTTTACACTCGAGTTGAACTAGCGCCATAGCCTAGTACAAA
>NC_057808.1:147820238-147820835 GCF_018294505.1 Triticum aestivum | reverse complement strand
TTGTACATATCATTTTACACTAGAGTTGAACTAGCTCTATAGTCTAGTACAAATAATTTTATAGTATAGTTGAACTAGCTCTATAAGCTAATTCAAATAATTCTACATTAGAGTTGAACTAGCTCTATTGCCTAATAGAAATATTTTTACACTAGAGTTGAACTAGCTCTATAAGTTTGTACAGATAATTTTACACTAGAGTTGAACTAGCTCTATAGCCTAGTACAAAAAAATTAACACTATAGTTGAAATAGCTATATAAGCTAGTTCAAATAATATTACACTAGAGTTGAACTAGCTCTATAGCCTGGTACATAATAATTTTACACTACAGTTGAACTAGCTCTATAAGCTAGTTAAAATAATTTTACACTAGAGTTGAACTAGCTCAATAAGCTTGTACAAGTAATTTTACACTAGAGCTGAAATAGCTCTATAGCCTAGTACAAAAAAATTAATAATAGAGTTGAACTACCTCTATAAGCTAGTTCAAATAATTTTACACTAGAGTTGAACTAACTCTATAGCCTAGTACACATAATTTTACACTAGAGTTGAACTAGCTCTATAAGCTAGTTCAAATAATTTTACACTAGA
>NC_057808.1:147814451-147820228 GCF_018294505.1 Triticum aestivum | reverse complement strand
TAGCTCTATAAGCTTGTATAAATAATTTGACACTTGAGTTGAACTTGCTCTATAAGGTAGTTCAAATAATATTACACTAGAGTTGAACTAGCTCTATAGCCTAGTACAATTAATTTTAAACTAGAGTTGAACTCGCTCTATAGCCTAGTAGAAATTGTTTTACACTAGAGGTGAACTAGCTCTGTAAGCTTGTACAAATAATTTTACACTAGAGTTGATCTAGCTCTATAAGCTTGTACATATCATTTTACACTAGAGTTGAACTAGCTCTATAGTCTAGTACAAATAATTTTATAGTATAGTTGAACTAGCTCTATAAGCTAATTCAAATAATTCTATATTAGAGTTGAACTAGCTTTATAGCCTAATAGAAATATTTTTACACTAGAGTTGAACTAGCTCTATAAGTTTGTTCAAATAATTTTACACTAGAGTTGAATTAGCTCTATAGCCTAATACAAAAAAAATTAACACTAGAGTTGAACTAGCTCTATAAGCTTGTACAAATCATTTTACACTAGAGTTGAACTAGCTTTATGAGCTTGTACAAATCATTTTACACTAGAGTTGAAGTCGCTCTATAAGCTAGTTCAACTAATTTTACACTAGAGTTGAACTAGCTCTATAAGGTTGTACATATCATTTTACACTAGAGTTGAACTAGCTCTATAGTCTAGTACAAATAATTTTATAGTATAGTTGAACTAGCTCTATAAGCTAATTCAAATAATTCTACATTAGAGTTGAACTAGCTCTATTGCCTAATAGAAATATTTTTACACTAGAGTTGAACTAGCTCTATAAGTTTGTACAGATAATTTTACACTAGAGTTGAACTAGCTCTATAGCCTAGTACAAAAAAATTAACACTATAGTTGAAATAGCTATATAAGCTAGTTCAAATAATATTACACTAGAGTTGAACTAGCTCTATAGCCTGGTACATAATAATTTTACACTATAGTTGAACTAGCTCTATAAGCTAGTTAAAATAATTTTACACTAGAGTTGAACTAGCTCTATAAGCTTGTACAAATAATTTTACACTAGAGCTGAAATAGCTCTATAGCCTAGTACAAAAAAATTAATAATAGAGTTGAACTACCTCTATAAGCTAGTTCAAATAATTTTACACTAGAGTTGAACTAACTCTATAGCCTAGTACACATAATTTTACACTAGAGTTGAACTAGCTCTATAAGCTAGTTCAAATAATTTTACACTAGAGCTGAACTAACTCTATAGCCTAGTACACATAATTTTACACTAGAGTTGAACTAGCTATATAAGCTTGTACAAATAATTTTACACTAAAGTTGAACTAGCACTATAGTCTAGTACAAATAATTTTACACTAGAGTTGAACTAGCTCTATAGCCTAGTACAAATATTTTTACACTAGAGTTGAACTAGCTCTATAAGGGAGTTAAATGAATTTTGCACTCGAGTTGAACTAGCTCTATAGCCTAGTACAAATAATTTTACACTAGAGTTGAACTAGCTCAGTAACTTACTAGAAATAATTTTACACTAGAGCTGAAATAGCTCTATAAGCTTGTACAAATAATTTTACACAAGAGTTGAACTAGCACTATAAGCTTGTAGAAATAATTTTACAGTAGAGTTGAACTCACTCTATAAGCTAGTTCAAATAATTTTGCACTAGAGTTGAACAAGGTCCATAAGTTTGTAGATATAATTTTACACTAGAGTTGAACTATCTCTATAAGCTAGTTCAAATAATTTTACACTAGAGTTGAACTAGCTCCATAGACTAGTACAAATTGTTTTACACTAGAGTTGAACTATCTCTATAAGCTAGTTCAAATAATTTTACACTCGAGTTGAACTAGCGCCATAGCCTAGTACAAATTGTTTTACACTAGAGATGAACAAGCTCAATAAGCTAGTTCAAATATTTTTAAAATAGAGTTGAACTAGCTCTATAGCCTAGTACAAATAATTTTACACTATAGTTGAACTAGCTCTATAAGCTAGTTCAAATAATTTTACACTAGAGTTGAACTAGCTCTATAACCTAGTAAAATATTTTTACACTAGAGTTGAATTAGCTCTATAGCATAGTACAAATAATTTTACACTAGAGTTGAACTAGCTCAATAGCCTAGTACAAATAATTTTACACAAGAGTTGAACTAGCTCTATAAGCTTGTACAAATAATTTGACACTTGAGTTGAACTTGCTCTATAAGGTAGTTCAAATAATATTACACTAGAGTTGAACTAGCTCTATAGCCTAGTACAATTAATTTTAAACTAGAGTTGAACTCGCTCTATAGCCTAGTAGAAATTGTTTTACACTAGAGGTGAACTAGCTCTGTAAGCTTGTACAAATAATTTTACACTAGAGTTGAACTAGCTCTATAGTCTAGTACAAATAATTTTATAGTATAGTCGAACGAGCTCTATAAGCTAATTCAAATAATTCTACATTAGAGTTGAACTAGCTTTATAGCCTAATAGAAATATTTTTACACTAGAGTTGAACTAGCTCTATAAGTTTGTTCAAATAATTTTACACTAGAGTTGAATTAGCTCTATAGCCTAGTACAAAAAAAATTAACACTAGAGTTGAACTACCTCTATAAGCTAGTTCAAATTATATTACACTATTGTTGAACTAGCTCTATAGCCTAGTACAAAAAAATTAACATTAGAGTTGAACTACCTCTATAAGCTAGTTCAAATAATTTGACACTAGAGTTGAACTAACTCTATAGCCTAGTACACATAATTTAACACTAGAGTTGAACTAGCTCTATAAGCTTGTACAAATAATTTTACGCTACAGTTGAACTAGCTCTATAGTCTAGTACAAATAATTTTACACTAGAGTTAAACTAGCTCTATAAGCTATTTCAAATAATTTTAAACTAGAGTTGAACTAGCTCTATAGCCCAGTACAAATATTTTTACACTAGAGTTGAACTAGCTCTATAAGCGAGTTAAATGAATTTTGCACTAGAGTTGAACTAGCTCTATAGCCTAGTACAAATAATTTTACACTAGAGTTGAACAAGCTCAATAACCTAGTAGAAATAATTTTACACTAGAGTTGAAATAGCTCTATAAGCTTGTACAAATAATTTTACACTACAGTTGAACTAGCTCTATAAGCTTGTACAAATAATTTTACACTAGAGTTGAACTCGCTCTATAAGCTAGTTCAAATAATTTTACACTAGAGTTGAACAAGGTCTATAAGTTTGTAGAAATAATTTTAAACTAGAGTTGAACTATCTCTATAAGCTAGTTCAAATAATTTTACACTAGAGTTGAACTAGCTCCATAGCCTAGTACAAATTGTTTTACACTAGAGTTGAACTATCTCTATAAGTTAGTACAAATAATTTTACACTAGAGTAGAACTAGCTCCATAGCATAGTACAAATTGTTTTACACTAGAGATGAACAAGCTCTATAAGCATGTTCAATATTTTTACACTAGAGTTGAACTAGCTCTATGGCCTAGTACAAATAATTTTACACTAGAGTTGAACTAGCTCTATAAGCTAGTTCAAATAATTTTACACTCGAGTTGAACTAGCTCTATAACCTAGTAAAATATTTTTACACTACAGTTGAACTAGCTCTATAGCATAGTACAAATAATTTTACACTAGAGTTGAACTAGCTCAATAGCCTAGTACAAATAATTTTACACAAGAGTTGAACTAGCTCTATAAGCTTGTTCAAATAATTTGACACTTGAGTTGAACTTGCTCTATAAGGTAGTTCAAATAATATTACACTAGAGTTGAACTAGCTCTATAGCCTAGTACAAATAATTTTAAAGTAGAGTTGAACTCGCTCTATAGCCTAGTACAAATTGTTTTACACTAGAGGTTAACTAGCCCTGTAAGTTTGTAGAAATAATTTTACACTAGAGTTGAACTAGCTCTATAAGCTAGTTAAAATAATTTTACTCTAGAGTTGAACTAGCTCTATAGTTTAGTACAAATAATTTTATAGTATAGTTGAACTAGCTCTATACGCTAATTCAAATAATTCTACATTGGAGTTGAACTAGCTCTATAGCCTAATAGAAATATTTTTACACTAGAGTTGGACTAGCTCTATAAGTTTGTACAAATAATTTTACACTAGAGTTGAACTAGCTCTATTGCCTAGTACAAAAAAAAATTAACACTAGAGTTGAACTAGTTCTATAAGCTACTTCAAATAATTTTACACTAGAGTTGAACTAGCTCTATAGCCTAGTACAAATATTTTTACACTAGAGTTGAACTAGCTCTATAAGCGAGATAAATGAATTTTGCACTAGAGTTGAACTAGCTCTATAGCCTAGTACAAATAATTTTACACTAGAGTTGAACTAGCTCAATAACCTAGTAGAAATAATTTTACTCTAGAGCTGAAATAGCTCTATAAGCTTGTACAAATAATTTTACACTAGAGTTGAACTAGGTCTATAAGCTTGTACAAATAATTTTACACTAGAGTTGAACTCGCTCTATAAACTAGTTCAAATAATTTTACACTAGAGTTGAACAAGGTCTATAAGTTTGTAGAAATAATTTTACACTAGAGTTGAACTATCTCTATAAGCTAGTTCAAATAATTTTACACTAGTGTTGAACTAGCTCCATAGTCTAGTACAAATTGTTTTACACTAGAGTTGAACTATCTCTATAAGCTAGTTCGAATAATTTTACACTAGAGTTGAACTAGCTCCATAGCCTAGTACAAATTGTTTTACGCTAGAAATGAACAAGATTTATAAGCTAGTTCGATATTTTTACACTAGAGTTGAACTAGCTCTATAGCCTAGTACAAATAATTTTACACTAGAGTTGAACTAGCTCTATAAGGTTGTACAAATAATTTTACACTAGAGCTGAAATAGCTCTATAGCCTAGTACAAAAAAATTAACATTAGAGTTGAACTACCTCTATAAGCTAGTTCAAATAATTTTACACTAGAGTTGAACTAGCTCTATAGTCTAGTACAAATAATTTTACACTAGAGTTGAACTAGCTTTATAAGCTACTTCAAATAATTTTACACTAGAGTTGAACTAGCTCTATAGCCTAGTACATATATTTTTTCACTAGAGATGAACTAGCTCTATAAGCGAGTTAAATGAATTTTGCACTCGAGTTGAACTAGCTCTATAGCCTAGTACAAATAATTTTACACTAGAGTTGAACTAGCTCAGTAACTTACTAGAAATAATTTTACACTAGAGCTGAAATAGCTCTATAAGCTTGTACAAATAATTTTACACAAGTGTTGAACTAGCTCTATAAGCTTGTAGAAATAATTTTACACTAGAGTTGAACTCGCTCTATAAGCTAGTTCAAATAATTTTGCACTAGAGTTGAACAAGGTCTATAAGTTTGTAGAAATAATTTTACACTAGAGTTGAACTATCTCTATAGGCTAGTTCAAATAATTTTACACTAGAGTTGAACTAGCTCCATAGACTAGTACAAATTGTTTTACACTAGAGTTGAACTATCTCTATAAGCTAGTTCAAATAATTTTACACTAGAGTAGAACAAGCGCCATAGCCTAGTACAAATTGTTTTACACTAGAGATGAACAAGCTCAATAAGCTAGTTCAAATATTTTTACACTAGAGTTGAACTAGCTCTATAGCCTAGTACAAATAATTTTACACTAGAGTTGAACTAGCTCTATAAGCTAGTTCAAATAATTTTACACTAGAGTTGAACTAGCTCTATAACCTAGTAAAATATTTTTACACTAGAGTTGAACTAGCTCTATGGCA
>NC_057808.1:147812357-147814441 GCF_018294505.1 Triticum aestivum | reverse complement strand
CTACAGTTGAACTAGCTCTATAGTCTAGTACAAATAATTTTACACTAGAGTTAAACTAGCTCTATAAGCTATTTCAAATAATTTTAAACTAGAGTTGAACTAGCTCTATAGCCCAGTACAAATATTTTTACACTAGAGTTGAACTAGCTCTATAAGCGAGTTAAATGAATTTTGCACTAGAGTTGAACTAGCTCTATAGCCTAGTACAAATAATTTTACACTAGAGTTGAACAAGCTCAATAACCTAGTAGAAATAATTTTACACTAGAGTTGAAATAGCTCTATAAGCTTGTACAAATAATTTTACACTACAGTTGAACTAGCTCTATAAGCTTGTACAAATAATTTTACACTAGAGTTGAACTCGCTCTATAAGCTAGTTCAAATAATTTTACACTAGAGTTGAACAAGGTCTATAAGTTTGTAGAAATAATTTTAAACTAGAGTTGAACTATCTCTATAAGCTAGTTCAAATAATTTTACACTAGAGTTGAACTAGCTCCATAGCCTAGTACAAATTGTTTTACACTAGAGTTGAACTATCTCTATAAGTTAGTACAAATAATTTTACACTAGAGTAGAACTAGCTCCATAGCCTAGTACAAATTGTTTTACACTAGAGATGAACAAGCTCTATAAGCATGTTCAATATTTTTACACTAGAGTTGAACTAGCTCTATAGCCTAGTACAAATAATTTTACACTAGAGTTGAACTAGCTCTATAAGCTAGTTCAAATAATTTTACACTAGAGTTGAACTAGCTCTATAACCTAGTAAAATATTTTTACACTACAGTTGAACTAGCTCTATAGCATAGTACAAATAATTTTACACTAGAGTTGAACTAGCTCAATAGCCTAGTACAAATAATTTTACACAAGAGTTGAACTAGCTCTATAAGCTTGTTCAAATAATTTGACACTTGAGTTGAACTTGCTCTATAAGGTAGTTCAAATAATATTACACTAGAGTTGAACTAGCTCTATAGCCTAGTACAAATAATTTTAAAGTAGAGTAGAACTCGCTCTATAGCCTAGTACAAATTGTTTTACACTAGAGGTTAACTAGCCCTGTAAGTTTGTAGAAATAATTTTACACTAGAGTTGAACTAGCTCTATAAGCTAGTTAAAATAATTTTACTCTAGAGTTGAACTAGCTCTATAGTCTAGTACAAATAATTTTATAGTATAGTTGAACTAGCTCTCCGCTAATTCAAATAATTCTACATTGGACTTGAACTAGCTCTATAGCCTAATAGAAATATTTTTACACTAGAGTTGGGCTAGCTCTATAAGTTTGTACAAATAATTTTACACTAGAGTTGAACTAGCTCTATTGCCTAGTACAAAAAAAATTAACACTAGAGTTGAACTAGTTCTATAAGCTACTTCAAATAATTTTACACTAGAGTTGAACTAGCTCTATAGCATAGTACAAATATTTTTACACTAGAGTTGAACTAGCTCTATAAGCGAGATAATGAATTTTGCACTAGAGTTGAACTAGCTCAATAACCTAGTAGAAATAATTTTACTCTAGAGCTGAAATAGCTCTATAAGCTTGTACAAATAATTTTACACTAGTGTTGAACTAGGTCTATAAGCTTGTACAAATAATTTTACACTAGAGTTGAACTCGCTCTCTAAACTAGTTCAAATAATTTTACACTAGAGTTGAACAAGGTCTATAAGTTTGTAGAAATAATTTTACACTAGAGTTGAACTATCTCTATAAGCTAGTTCAAATAATTTTACACTAGTGTTGAACTAGCTCCATAGCCTAGTACAAATTGTTTTACACTAGAGTTGAACTATCTCTATAAGCTAGTTCGAATAATTTTACACTAGAGTTGAACTAGCTCCATAGCCTAGTACAAATTGTTTTACGCTAGAAATGAACAAGATCTATAAGCTAGTTCGATATTTTTACACTACAGTTGAACTAGCTCTATAGCCTAGTACAAATAATTTTACACTAGAGTTGAACTAGCTCTATAAGCTAGTTCAAATAATTTTACACTAGAGTTGAACTAGCTCTCTAACCTAGTAAAATATTTTTACACTAGAGTTGAACTAGCTCTATA
>NC_057808.1:147808237-147812176 GCF_018294505.1 Triticum aestivum | reverse complement strand
CATAGTACAAATAATTTTACACTAGAGTTGAACTAGCTCAATAGCCTAGTACATATAATTTTACACAAGAGTTGAACTAGCTCTATAAGCTTGTACAAATAATTTGACACTTGAGTTGAACTTGCTCTATAAGGTAGTTCAAATAATATTACACTAGAGTTGAACTTGCTCTATAGCCTAGTACAAATAATTTTAAACTAGAGTTGAACTCGCTCTATAGCCTAGTACAAATTGTTTTACACTAGAGGTTAACTAGCCCTGTAAGCTTCTACAAATAATTTTACACTAGAGTTGAAATAGCTCTATAAGCTAGTTAAAATAATTTTACTCTAGAGTTGAACTAGCTCTATAGTCTAGTACATATAATTTTAGAGTATAGTTGAACTAGCTCTATAAGCTAATTCAAATAATTCTACATTGGAGTTGAACTAGCTCTATAGCCTAATAGAAATATTTTTACACTAGAGTTGAACTAGCTCTATAAGTTTGTACAAATAATTTTACACTAGAGTTGAACTAGCTCTATAGCCTAGTACAATAAAAATTAACACGAGAGTTGAACTAGTTCTATAAGCTGGTTCAAATAATATTACACTAGAGTTGAACTAGCTCTATAGCCTAGTACATAATAATTTTACACTACAGTTGAACTAGCTCTATAAGCTAGTTAAAATAATTTTACACTAGAGTTGAACTAGCTCTATAAGCTTGTACAAATAATTTTACACTAGAGCTGAAATAGCTCTATAGCCTAGTACAAAAAAATTAACATTAGAGTTGAACTACCTCTATAAGCTAGTTCAAATAATGTTACACTAGAGTTGAACTAACTCTATAGCCTAGTACAAATAATTGTACACTTGAGTTGAACTACCTCTATAGCATAGTACACATAATTTTACACTAGAGTTGAACTAGCTGTATAAGCTTGTACAAATAATTCTACACTACAGTTTAACTAGCTCTATAGTCTAGTACAAATAATTTTAGACTAGAGTTGAACCAGCTCTATAAGCTACTTCAAATAATTTTACACTAGAGTTGAACTAGCTCTATAGCCTAGTACAAATATTTATACACTAGAGTTGAACTAGCACTATAAGCGAGTTAAATGAATTTTGCACTAGAGTTGAACTAGCACTATAGCCTAGTACCAATAATTTTACACTAGAGTTGAACTAGCTCAATAACCTAGTAGAAATAATTTTACACTCGAGCTGAAATAGCTCTATAAGCTTGTACAAATAATATTACACTAGAGTTGAACTAGCTCTATAAGCTTGTACAAATAATTGTACACTAGAGTTGAACTCTCTCTATAAGCTAGTTCAAATAATTTTACACTGGAGTTGAACTAGGTCTATAAGTTTGTAGAAATAATTTTACACTAGAGTTGAACTAGCTCTATAGCCTAGTACAAATTGATTTACACTAGAGTTGAGCTATCTCTATAAGCTAGTTCAAATAATTTTACACTAGAGTTGAACTAGCTCCACAGCCTAGTAAGAATTGTTTTACACTACAGATGAACAAGCTCTATAAGCTAGTTCAAATATTTTTACATTAGAGTTGAACTAGCTCTATAGCCTAGTACAAATAATTTTACACTAGAGTTGAACTAGCTCTATAAGCTAGTTCAAATAATTTTACACTAGAGTTGAACTAGCTCTATAACCTAGTAAAAATATTTTTACACTAGAGTTGAACTAGCCCTGTAGCATAGTACAAATAATTCTACACTAGAGTTGAACTAGCTCAATAGCCTCGTACAAATAATTTTACGCAAGAGTTGAACTAGCTCTATAATCTTGTACAAATAATTTGACACTTGAGTTGAACTTGCTCTATAAGGTAGTTCAAATAATATTACACTAGAGTTGAACTAGCTCTATAGCCTAGTACAAATAATTTTAAAACTAGAGTTGAACTCGCTCTATAGGCTAGTACAAATTATTTTACACTAGAGTTGAACTAGCTGTGTAAGCTTGTACAAATAATTTTACACTAGAGTTGAACTAGCTCTAGAAGCTAGTTAAAATAATTTTACACTAGAGTTGAACTAGCTCTATAGTCTAGTACAAATAATTTTATAGTATAGTTGAACTAGCTCTATAAGCTAATTCAAATAATTCTACATTAGAGTTGAACTAGCTCTATAGCCTAATAGAAATATTTTTACACTAGAGTTGATCTAGCTCTATAAGTTTGTACAAATAATTTTACACTAGAATTGAACTAGCTATATAGCCTAGCACAAAAAAAATTAACACTAGAGTTGAACTAGCTCTATAAGCTAGTTCGAATAATATTACACTAGAGTTGAACTAGCTCTATAGCCTAGTACATAATAATTTTACACTACAGTTGAACTAGCTCTATAAGCTAGTTAAAATAATTTTACACTAGAGTTGAACTAGCTCTATAAGCTTGTACAAATAATTTTACACTAGAGCTGAAATAGCTCTATAGCCTAGTACAAAAAAATTAACATTAGAGTTCAACTAGCTCTATAAGCTAGTTCAAATAATGTTACACTAGAGTTGAACTAACTCTATAGCCTAGTACAAATAATTGTACACTTGAGTTGAACTACCTCTATAGCATAGTACACATAATTTTACACTAGAGTTGAACTAGCTCTATAAGCTTGTACAAATAATTTTACACTACAGTTGAACTAGCTCTATAGTCTAGTACAAATAATTTTACACTAGAGTTAAACTAGCTCTATAAGCTACTTGAAATAATTTCACACTAGAGTTGAACTAGCTCTATAGCCTAGTACAAATATTTTTACACTAGAGTTGAACTAGCTCTATAAGCGAGTTAAATGAATTTTGCACTAGAGTTGAACTAGCTCTATAGCCTAGTACAAATAATTTTACACTAGAGTTGAACAAGCTCAATAAGCTTATATAAATAATTTTGCACTAGAGTTGAACTATCTCTATAAGCTAGTTCAAATAATTTTACACTAGAGTTGAACTAGCTCTATAAGCTTGTACAAATAATTTTACACTAGAGTTGAACTCGCTCTATAGCCTAGTACAAATTGTTTTACACTAGAGTTGAACCATCTCTATAAGCTAGTTCAAATAATTTTACACTAGAGTTGAACTAGCTCCATAGCCTAGTACAAATTGTTTTACACTAGAGATGAACAAGCTCTATAGGCTAGTTCAAATAGTTTTACACTAGAGTTGAACTAGCTCTAGAAGCTAGTTAAAATAATTTTACACTAGAGTTGAACTAGCTCTATAGTGTACTACAAATAATTTTATAGTATAGTTGAACTAGCTCTATAAGCTAATTCAAATAATTCTACATTAGAGTTGAACTAGCTCTATAGCCTAATAGAAATATTTTTACACTAGAGTTGAACTAGCTCTATAAGTTTGTACAAATAATTTTACACTAGAGTTGAACTAGCTCTATAGCCTAGTACTAAAAAAAATTAACACTAGAGTTGAACTAGCTCCATAAGCTAGTTCAAATAATATTACACTAGAGTTGAACTAGCTCTATAGCCTAGTACATAATAATTTTACACTACAGTTGAACTAGCTCTATAAGCTAGTTAAAATAATTTTACACTAGAGTTGAACTAGCTCTATAAGCTTGTACAAATAATTTTACACTAGAGCTGAAATAGCTCTATAGCCTAGTAAAAAAATTAATATTAGAGTTGAACTAGCTCTATAAGCTAGTTCAAATAATTTTACACTAGTGTTGAACTAACTCTATAGCCTAGTACAAATAATTTTACACTTGAGTTGAACTACCTCTATAGCCTAGTAGACCTAATTTTACACTAGAGTTGAACTAGCTCTATAAGCTTGTACAAATAATTTTACACTACAGTTGAACTAGCTCTATAGTCTAGTACAAATAATTTTACACTAGAGTTGAACTAGCTCTATAAGCTACTTCAAATAATTT
>NC_057808.1:147806290-147807550 GCF_018294505.1 Triticum aestivum | reverse complement strand
ATAGTACAAATAATTTTACACTAGAGTTGAACTAGCTCAATAGCCTAGTACAAATAATTTTACACAAGAGTTGAACTAGCTCTATAAGCTTGTAAAAACAATTTGACACTTGAATTGAACTTCCTCTATAAGGTAGTTCAAATAATATTACACTAGAGTTGAACTAGCTATATAGCCTAGTACAAATAATTTTAAACTAGAGTTGAACTCGCTCTATAGCCTAGTACAAATTGTTTTGCACTAGAGTTGAACTAGCTCTGTAAGCTTGTACAAATAATTTTACACTAGAGTCGAACTAGCTCTATAAGCTAGTTAAAATAATTTTACTCTGGAGTTGAACTAGCTCTACAGTCTTGTACAAATATTTCTACACTAGAGTTGAACTAGCTCTATAAGCTAGTTAAAATATTTTCATACTAGAGTTAAACTAGATCTATAGTCTAGTACAAATAATTTTACACTAGAGTTAAACTAGCTCAATAGCCTAGTAGAAAAAATTTTACACTAGAGTTGAACTAGCTCTATAAGCTTGTACAAATAATATTACACTAGAGTTGAACTCGCTCTATAAGCTAGTTCAAATAATTTTACACTAGAGTTGAACTAGGTCTATAAGCTTGTAGGAATGATTTTACACTAGAGTTGAACAAGCTCTATAGCCTAGTCCAAATTGTTTAACACTAGAGTTGAACTAGCTCTATAAGATAGTTCAAATAATTTTACACTAGAGTTGAACAAGCTCTATAGCCAAGTACAAATTTTTTTGCACTAGAGTTGAACAAGCTTTATGAGCAAGTTCAAATATTTTTACACTAGAGTTGAACTAGCTCTATAGCCTAGTACAAATAATTTTACACTAGAGATGAACTAGCTCTATAACCTAGTAAAAATATTTTCACACTAGAGTTGAACTAGCTCTATAGCCTAGTACAAATAATTTTTACAGTAGAGTTGAACTAGCTCTATGAGCTTATACAAATCATTTTACACTAGAGTTGAAGTCGCTCTATAAGCTAGTTCAAATATTTTTACACTAGAGTTGAACTAGCTCTATAAGCTTGTACATATCATTTTACAGTAGAGTTGAACTAGCTCTATAGTCTACTGCAAATAGTTTTACACTATAGTTGAGCTAGCTCTATAAGCTCATTCAAATAATTCTACATTAGAGTTGAGCTAGCTCTATAAGCTACTTCAAATAATTTTACACTAGAGTTGAACTAGCTCTATAGCCTAGTACAAATAATTTTACACTAGAGT
>NC_057808.1:147802610-147806280 GCF_018294505.1 Triticum aestivum | reverse complement strand
AAGCTTGTACAAATAATATTACACTAGAGTTGAACTCGCTCTATAAGCTAGTTCAAATAATTTTACACTAGAGTTGAACTAGGTCTATAAGCTTGTAGGAATGATTTTACACTAGAGTTGAACAAGCTCTATAGCCTAGTCCAAATTGTTTAACACTAGAGTTGAACTAGCTCTATAAGATAGTTCAAATAATTTTACACTAGAGTTGAACATGCTCTATAGCCAAGTATAAATTTTTTTGCACTAGAGTTGAACAAGCTTTATGAGCAAGTTCAAATATTTTTACACTAGAGTTGAACTAGCTCTATAGCCTAGTACAAATAATTTTACACTAGAGATGAACTAGCTCTATAACCTAGTAAAAATATTTTCACACTAGAGTTGAACTAGCTCAATAGCCTAGTACAAATAATTTTACACAAGAGTTGAACTAGCTCTATAAGCTTGTAAAAACAATTTGACACTTGAATTGAACTTCCTCTATAAGGTAGTTCAAATAATATTACACTAGAGTTGAACTAGCTATATAGCCTAGTACAAATAATTTTAAACTAGAGTTGAACTCGCTCTATAGCCTAGTACAAATTGTTTTGCACTAGAGTTGAACTAGCTCTGTAAGCTTGTACAAATAATTTTACACTAGAGTCGAACTAGCTCTATAAGCTAGTTAAAATAATTTTACTCTGGAGTTGAACTAGCTCTATAGTCTTGTACAAATATTTCTACACTAGAGTTGAACTAGCTCTATAAGCTAGTTAAAATATTTTCATACTAGAGTTAAACTAGATCTATAGTCTAGTACAAATAATTTTACACTAGAGTTAAACTAGCTCAATAGCCTAGTAGAAAAATTTTTACACTAGAGTTGAACTAGCTCTATAAGCTTGTACAAATAATATTACACTAGAGTTGAACTCGCTCTATAAGCTAGTTCAAATAATTTTACACTAGAGTTGAACTAGGTCTATAAGCTTGTAGGAATGATTTTACACTAGAGTTGAACAAGCTCTATAGCCTAGTCCAAATTGTTTAACACTAGAGTTGAACTAGCTCTATAAGATAGTTCAAATAATTTTACACTAGAGTTGAACAAGCTCTATAGCCAAGTACAAATTTTTTTGCACTAGAGTTGAACAAGCTTTATGAGCAAGTTCAAATATTTTTACACTAGAGTTGAACTAGCTCTATAGCCTAGTACAAATAATTTTACACTAGAGATGAACTAGCTCTATAACCTAGTAAAAATATTTTCACACTAGAGTTGAACTAGCTCTATAGCCTAGTACAAATAATTTTACAGTAGAGTTGAACTAGCTCTATGAGCTTATACAAATCATTTTACACTAGAGTTGAAGTCGCTCTATAAGCTAGTTCAAATATTTTTACACTAGAGTTGAACTAGCTCTATAAGCTTGTACATATCATTTTACAGTAGAGTTGAACTAGCTCTATAGTCTACTGCAAATAGTTTTACACTATAGTTGAGCTAGCTCTATAAGCTCATTCAAATAATTCTACATTAGAGTTGAGCTAGCTCTATAAGCTACTTCAAATAATTTTACACTAGAGTTGAACTAGCTCTATAGCCTAGTACAAATAATTTTACACTAGAGTTGAACTAGCTCAATAAACTAGTAGAAATAATTTTACACTAGAGCTGAAATAGCTCTATAAGCTTGTACAAATAATATTACACTAGAGTTGAACTAGCTCTATAAGTTTGTACAAATAATTTTACACTAGAGTTGAACTCGCTCTATAAGCTAGTTCAAATAATTTTACACTAGAGTTCAACTAGCTCTATAACCTCATAAAATATTTTTACACTAGATTGAACTAGCTCTATAGCATAGTACAAATAATTTTACACTAGAGTTGAACTAGCTCAATAGCCTAGTACAAATAATTTTACACAAGAGTTGAACTAGCTCTATAAGCTTGTAAAAACAATTTGACACTTGAATTGAACTTCCTCTATAAGGTAGTTCAAATAATATTACACTAGAGTTGAACTAGCTATATAGCGTAGTACAAATAATTTTAAACTAGAGTTGAACTCGCTCTATAGCCTAGTACAAATTGTTTTACACTAGAGTTGAACTAGCTCTGTAAGCTTGTACAAATAATTTTACACTAGAGTCGAACTAGCTCTATAAGCTAGTTAAAATAATTTTACTCTGGAGTTGAACTAGCTCTATAGTCTTGTACAAATATTTCTACACTAGAGTTGAACTAGCTCTATAAGCTAGTTAAAATATTTTCATACTAGAGTTAAACTAGATCTATAGTCTAGTACAAATAATTTTACACTAGAGTTAAACTAGCTTAATAGCCTAGTAGAAATAATTTTACACTAGAGTTGAACTAGCTCTAGAAGCTTGTACAAATAATATTACACTAGAGTTGAACTCGCTCTATAAGCTAGTTCAAATAATTTTACACTAGAGTTGAACTAGGTCTATAAGCTTGTAGGAATGATTTTACACTAGAGTTGAACAAGCTCTATAGCCTAGTCCAAATTGTTTAACACTAGAGTTGAACTAGCTCTATAAGATAGTTCAAATAATTTTACACTAGAGTTGAACATGCTCTATAGCCAAGTATAAATTTTTTTGCACTAGAGTTGAACAAGCTTTATGAGCAAGTTCAAATATTTTTACACTAGAGTTGAACTAGCTCTATAGCCTAGTACAAATAATTTTACACTAGAGATGAACTAGCTCTATAACCTAGTAAAAATATTTTCACACTAGAGTTGAACTAGCTCAATAGCCTAGTACAAATAATTTTACACAAGAGTTGAACTAGCTCTATAAGCTTGTAAAAACAATTTGACACTTGAATTGAACTTCCTCTATAAGGTAGTTCAAATAATATTACACTAGAGTTGAACTAGCTATATAGCCTAGTACAAATAATTTTAAACTAGAGTTGAACTCGCTCTATAGCCTAGTACAAATTGTTTTGCACTAGAGTTGAACTAGCTCTGTAAGCTTGTACAAATAATTTTACACTAGAGTCGAACTAGCTCTATAAGCTAGTTAAAATAATTTTACTCTGGAGTTGAACTAGCTCTATAGTCTTGTACAAATATTTCTACACTAGAGTTGAACTAGCTCTATAAGCTAGTTAAAATATTTTCATACTAGAGTTAAACTAGATCTATAGTCTAGTACAAATAATTTTACACTAGAGTTAAACTAGCTCAATAGCCTAGTAGAAAAATTTTTACACTAGAGTTGAACTAGCTCTATAAGCTTGTACAAATAATATTACACTAGAGTTGAACTCGCTCTATAAGCTAGTTCAAATAATTTTACACTAGAGTTGAACTAGGTCTATAAGCTTGTAGGAATGATTTTACACTAGAGTTGAACAAGCTCTATAGCCTAGTCCAAATTGTTTAACACTAGAGTTGAACTAGCTCTATAAGATAGTTCAAATAATTTTACACTAGAGTTGAACAAGCTCTATAGCCAAGTACAAATTTTTTTGCACTAGAGTTGAACAAGCTTTATGAGCAAGTTCAAATATTTTTACACTAGAGTTGAACTAGCTCTATAGCCTAGTACAAATAATTTTACACTAGAGATGAACTAGCTCTATAACCTAGTAAAAATATTTTCACACTAGAGTTGAACTAGCTCTATAGCCTAGTACAAATAATTTT
>NC_057808.1:147802278-147802600 GCF_018294505.1 Triticum aestivum | reverse complement strand
TTTTACAGTAGAGTTGAACTAGCTCTATGAGCTTATACAAATCATTTTACACTAGAGTTGAAGTCGCTCTATAAGCTAGTTCAAATATTTTTACACTAGAGTTGAACTAGCTCTATAAGCTTGTACATATCATTTTACAGTAGAGTTGAACTAGCTCTATAGTCTACTGCAAATAGTTTTACACTATAGTTGAGCTAGCTCTATAAGCTCATTCAAATAATTCTACATTAGAGTTGAGCTAGCTCTATAAGCTACTTCAAATAATTTTACACTAGAGTTGAACTAGCTCTATAGCCTAGTACAAATAATTTTACACTAGAGT
>NC_057808.1:147797322-147802268 GCF_018294505.1 Triticum aestivum | reverse complement strand
AAGCTTGTACAAATAATATTACACTAGAGTTGAACTCGCTCTATAAGCTAGTTCAAATAATTTTACACTAGAGTTGAACTAGGTCTATAAGCTTGTAGGAATGATTTTACACTAGAGTTGAACAAGCTCTATAGCCTAGTCCAAATTGTTTAACACTAGAGTTGAACTAGCTCTATAAGATAGTTCAAATAATTTTACACTAGAGTTGAACAAGCTCTATAGCCAAGTATAAATTTTTTTGCACTAGAGTTGAACAAGCTTTATGAGCAAGTTCAAATATTTTTACACTAGAGTTGAACTAGCTCTATAGCCTAGTACAAATAATTTTACACTAGAGATGAACTAGCTCTATAACCTAGTAAAAATATTTTCACACTAGAGTTGAACTAGCTCTATAGCCTAGTACAAATAATTTTACAGTAGAGTTGAACTAGCTCTATGAGCTTATACAAATCATTTTACACGAGAGTTGAAGTCGCTCTATAAGCTAGTTCAAATATTTTTACAGTAGAGTTGAACTAGCTCTATAAGCTTGTACATATCATTTTACAGTAGAGTTGAACTAGCTCTATAGTCTACTGCAAATAGTTTTACACTATAGTTGAGCGAGCTCTATAAGCTCATTCAAATAATTCTACATTAGAGTTGAGCTAGCTCTATAAGCTACTTCAAATAATTTTACACTAGAGTTGAACTAGCTCTATAGCCTAGTACAAATAATTTTACACTAGAGTTGAACTAGCTCAATAACCTAGTAGAAATAATTTTACACTAGAGCTGAAATAGCTCTATAAGCTTGTACAAATAATTTTACACTAGAGTTGAACTAGCTCTATAAGTTTGTACAAATAATTTTACACTAGAGTTGAACTCGCTCTATAAGCTAGTTCAAATAATTTTACACTAGAGTTGATCAAGGTCTATAAGTTTGTAGAAATAATTTTAGACTAGAGTTGAACTAGCTCTATAGCCTAGTACAAATTGTTTTACACTAGAGTTGAACTATCTCTATAAGCTAGTTCAAATAATTTCACACTAGAGATGAACAAGCTCTATAAGCTATTTCAAATATTTTTACACTAGAGTTGAACTAGCTCTACAGCCTAGTACAAATAATTTTACACTAGAGTTGAACTAGCTCTATAAGCTAGTTCAAATAATTTTACACTAGAGTTGAACTAGCTCTATAACCTAGTAAATATATTTTTACACTAGAGTTGAACAAGCTCTATAGTATAGTACAAATAATTTTACACTAGAGTTGAACTAGCTCAATAGCCTAGTACAAATAATTTTACAAAAGAGTTGAACTAGCTCTATAAGCTTGTGCAAATAATTTGACACTTGAGTTGAACTTGCTCTATAAGGTAGTTCAAATAATATTACACTAGAGTTGAACTAGCTCTATAGCCTAGTACAAATAATTTTAAACTAGAGTTGAACTAGCTCTATAGCCTAGTACAAATTGTTTTACACTAGAGTTGAACTAGCTCTGTAAGCTTGTACAAATAATTTTACACTAGAGTTGAACTAGCTCTATAAGCTAGTTAAAATAATTTTACTCTACAGTTTAACTAGCTCTATAGTGTAGTACAAATAATTTTACACTAGAGTTGAATTAGCCCTATAAGCAACTTCCAATAATTTTACACTAGAGTTGAACTAGCTCTATAGCGTAGTACAAATATTTTTACATTAGAGTTGAACTAGCTCTATAAGCTAGTTAAAATATTTTCACACTAGAGTTAAACTAGATCTATAGTCTAGTACAAATAATTTTACAATAGAGTTGAAGTAACTCAATAGCCTAGTAGGAATAATTTTACACTAGAGTTGAACTAGCTCTATAAGCTCGTACAAATAATATTACACTAGAGTTGAACTCGCTCTATAAGCTAGTTCAAATAATTTTACACTAGAGTTGAACTAGGTCTATAAGTTTGTAGAAATGATTTTACACTAGAGTTGAACAAGCTCTATAAGGTATTTCAAATTGTTTAACACTAGAGTTCAACTAGCTCTATAAGATAGTTCAAATAATTTTACACTAGAGTTGAACAAGCTCTATAGCCAAGTACAAATTTTTTTGCACTATAGTTGAACAAGCTTTATAAGCAAGTTCAAATATTTTTACACTAGTGTTGAACTAGCTCTATAGCCTAGTACAAATAATTTTACACTAGAGTTGAACTAGCTCTATAACCTAGTAAAAATATTTTAACACTAGAGTTGAACTAGCTCTATTGACTAGAACAAATAATTTTACACTAGAGTTGAACTAGCTCTATGAGCTTATACAAATTATTTTACACTAGAGTTGAAGTAGCTCTATAAGCTAGTTCAAATATTTTTACACTAGAGTTGAACTAGCTCTATAAGCTTGTACATATCATTTTAAACTAGAGTTGAACTAGCTCTATAGTCTACTGCAAATAGTCTACACTATAGTTGAGCTAGCTCTATCAGCTAATTCAAATGTTTCTACATTAGAGTTGAACTAGCTCTATAGCCTAATAAAAATATTTTTACACTAGAGTTGAACTAGCTCTATATGTTTGTACAAATAATTTTACACTAGAGTTGAACTAGCTCTATAGCCTAGTACAAAAAAAATTAACACTAGAGTTGAACTAGCTCTATAAGCTAGTTCAAATATTATTCACTAGAGTTGAACTTGTTCTATAGCCTAGTACAAATAATTTTACACTAGAGTTGAACTAGCTCTATTAGCTAGTTAAAATTTTTTTACAATAGAGTTGAACTAGCTCTATAAGCTTGTACAAATAATTTTACACTAGAGCTGAAATAGCTCTATAGCCTAGTACAAAAAAATTAACATTAGAGTTGAACTAGCTCTATAAGCTTGTACGAATAATTTTACACTAGAGTTGAACTAGCTCTATAGCCTAGTACAAATATTTTTACACTAGAGTTGAACTAGCTCTATAAGCTAGTTAAAATATTTTCACACTAGAGTTAAACTAGATCTATAGTCTAGTACAAATAATTTTACACTAGAGTTGAACTAGCTCAATAGCCTAGTAGAAATAATTTTACACTAGAGTTGAACTAGCTCTATAAGCTTGTACAAATAATATTACACTAGAGTTAAACTCGCTCTATAAGCTATTTCAATTAATTTTACACTAGAGTTGAACTAGGTCTATAAGCTTGTAGAAATTATTTTACACTAGAGTTGAACAAGCTCTATAGCCTAGTCCAAATTGTTTAACACTAGAGTTCAACTAGCTCTATAAGATAGTTCAAATAATTTTACACTAGAGTTGAACAAGCTCTATAGCCAAGTACAAATTTTTTTGCACTAGAGTGGAACAAGCTTTATAAGCAAGTTCAAATATTTTTACATTAGTGTTGAACGAGCTATATAGCCTAGTACAAATAATTTTACACTAGAGTTGAACTAGCTCTATATCCTAGTAAAAATATTTTAACACTAGAGTTGAACTAGCTCTATAGCCTAGTACAAATAATTTTACACTAGAGTTGAACTAGCTCTATGAGCTTATACAAATCATTTTACATTAGAGTTGAAGTAGCTCTATAAGCTAGTTCAAATATTTTTACACTAGAGTTGAACTAGCTCTATAAGCTTGTACATATCATTTTAAAGTAGAGTTGAACTAGCTCTATAGTCTACTGCAAATAGTTTTACACTACAGTTGAGCTAATTCAAATATTTCTACATTAGAGTTGAACTAGCTCTGTAGCCTAATAAAAATATTTTTACACTAGAGTTGAACTAGCTCTATATGTTTGTACAAATAATTTTACACTATAGTTGAACTAGCTCTATAGCCTAGTACAAAAAAAATTAACACTAGAGTTGAACTAGCTCTATCAGCTAGTTCAAATAATATTCACTAGAGTTGAACTAGTTCTATAGCCTAGTACAAATAATTTTACACTAGAGTTGAACTAGCTCTATAAGCTAGTTCAAATAATTTTACACTAGAGTTGAACTAGCTCTATAACCTAGTAAAAATATTTTTACACTAGAGTTGAACTAGCTCTATAGCATAGTACAAATAATTTTACACTAGAGTTGAACTAGCTCAATAGCCTAGTACAAATAATTTTACACAAGAGTTGAACTAGCTCTATAATCTTGTACAAATAATTTGACACTTGAGTTGAACTAGCTCTATAAGCTTGTACAAATAATTTTACACTAGAGCTGAAATAGTTCTATAGCCTAGTACAAAAAAATTAACATTAGAGTCGAACTAGCTCTATAAGCTTGTACAAATAATTTTACACTAGAGTTGAACTATCTCTATAAGCTAGTTCAAATAATTTTACACTAGATGTGACGCCCGGATAATCAAGCTACAGTAACCTCTGCTAATGATGCCACGTCACGTCGATTACTGTTGCTAATCTCGCGTTAGTTCAAAACCGATTCAAAATTCAAAATTCAAAAACAAGTCAAACAATTAAAGTTTTCAAAGGTCAAAACTAAAATATTCCAGGTGTGACAAATAATACCTAGATAATAATGGTGGAGAAACCAACATCCTTAAAAATGTATGAATGTCGTAACATAAATAAAACAGTGGCAAAACAATTAATTAAATGCCTTTTATCATTTATAAAATATCAAACTATTTTAGTTAGGAGTGAGACTTTTTGTGGCAGTGGGTTAAACCATAACACTAATTTAGAAACTATTTTCCTAATTTATAAACTAAGATAAATAGAAAACAAAATAGAAAACTACTAAAAAGAAAAGAAAATGCAACACAGAAAACAAAACAAAGCTAAAAAAAGAGAGAGCGAACCCCCCCACTGGGCTCCGGCCCAGCAGGCCACAGCCCCACTGGGCCAAACCACCAGGCCCAGCCGGCCACTCCCCCCCACTCCCCTTATCCACTCACCCGAAACCCTAAACCACCCCACGCACCCACTTCCCCCCACATCGGCCTCTC
>NC_057808.1:147789236-147796324 GCF_018294505.1 Triticum aestivum | reverse complement strand
CTTATTTAAATTAATCTAATTAGATAATTAATTTAATTAAACAGTAATTATTTAGCTAAACCCTAATTAACCTAAACGGAGAATGACAGGTGGGTCCCACTGGACCCACATGTCAGTTTGACTTAGTCAACCCCAGTTGACTGCTGATGTCAACATGACATCATGCTGATGTCATAAATCCATTTTCGAATTAATTTAAATAATTAATTAAATTCCAGAAATTAATAAAATCTTTAGAAAATCATATCTTTTAATCCGTAACTCGGATTAAAATATTTTCAACATGAAAGTTGCTCAGAACGACGAGACGAATCCAGTTACGCAGTCCGTTCGTCCACCACACGTCCCTAGCATAGTGAACCTGCAACATTTCACCTCCGGTTCATCTGGGATATTTTCCCGGATGTTTCCCCCCTTCACCGGTATCGCTTACTACCGCGTTAGGGCATACCTAGCACCGCGTTTTGCCTCCTTATGTTTTGTGATGCTTTGTTTGCTCCGTATTTACTGTTTCTTCCCCCTCTTCTCTCCGGTAGACTACGAGACCGACACTGGTGCTGCCCAGTTTGACTACGGAGTTGACGACCCCGCCTACTTGCTAGAGCAACCAGGCAAGCCCCCCCTTGATCACCAGATATCGCCTATTCTTTCTCTATACTGCTTGCATTAGAGTAGTGTAGCATGTTACTGCTTTCCGTTAATCCCATCCTGATGCATAGCCTGTCATTGTTGCTACAGTTGTTACCCTTACCTGCTATCCTATTGCTTAGTATAGGATGCTAGTGTTCCATCAGTGGCCCTACACTCTTGTCCGTCTGCCATGCTATACTACTGGGCCGTGATCACTTCGGGAGGTGATCACGGGTATATATTATATACTATAAACATGACACATGTGGTGACTAAAGTCGGGTCGGCTCGTTGAGTACCCGCAAGTGATTCTGAAGAGGGGGCTGAAAGGACAGGTGGCTCCATCCCGGTAGAGGTGGGCCTGGGTTCCTGACGGCCCCCGACTGTTAATTTATGGCGGAGCGACAGGGCAGGTTGAGACCACCTAGGAGAGAGGTGGGCCTGGCCCTAGTCGGTGTTCGCGGATACATAACACGCTTAACGAGTTCTTGGTATTTGATCTGAGTCTGGCCATTTGGTCTATACGCACTAACCATCTACGTGGGAGTAGTTATGGGTATCCCGACGTCATGGTATCAGCCGAAGCTCTTTTGACGTCAGCAACTGAGTGGCGCGCGCCGCATTGGACCGTAAGCTCGCGCTTGTATTAAGGGGGCTAGGTCTGCTTCCAGCCGCGTACGCAACGTGCAGGTGTGCATAGGGCGATGGGCCCAGACCCCTGCGCGCATAGGATTAGACCGGCGTGCTGACCTCTCTGTTGAGCCTAGGTGGGGCTGCGACGTGTTGATCTTACGAGGCCGGGCATGACCCAGAAAAGTGTGTCCGGCCAAATGGGATCGAGCGTGTTGGGTTATGTGGTGCACCCCTGCAGGGAAGTTTATCTATTCGAATAGCCGTGTCCCTCGGTAAAAAGACGACCCGGAGTTGTACCTTGACCTTATGAAAACTAGAACCGGATACTGAATAAAATACACCCTTCCAAGTGCCAGATACAACCCGGTGATCGCTCTCTAACAGGGCGACGAGGAGGGGATCGCCGGGTAGGATTATGCTATGTGATGCTACTTGGAGGACTTCAATCTACTCTCTTCTACATGCTGCAAGATGGAGATGTCCAGAAGCGTAGTCTTCGACAGGACTAGCTATCCCCCTTTTATTCTGGCATTCTACAGTTCAGTCCACTGATATGGCCCTTTACACATATACCCATGCATATGTAGTGTAGCTCCTTGCTTGCGAGTACTTTGGATGAGTACTCACGGTTGCTTTTCTCCCTCTTTTCCCTTTTTCTATACCGGATTGTCGCAACCAGATGCTGGAATCCAGGAGCTAGGGATCCCGAGGATGCTTCTACATGGAGTTCGGCTTCGAGGAGTAGTTAGGAGGTCCCAGGCAGGAGGCCTTGCCTTTTCGATCGTTGCTACTATTGTGCTAGCCTTCTTAAGGCAAACTTGTTTAACTTATGTCTGTTCTCAGATATTGTTGCTTCCGCTGACTCGTCTGTGATCGAGCACTTGTATTCGAGCCCTCGAGGCCCCTGGCTTGTATTATGATGCTTGTATGACTTATTTATGTTGTAGAGTTGTGTTGTGATATCTTCCCGTGAGTCCCTGATCTTGATCGTACACATTTGCGTGCATGATTAGTGTACGGTCAAATCGGGGGCGTCACAAGTTGGTATCAGAGCCGACTGCCTGTAGGAATCCCCCTTTCCAACTCCTTGGCCGAAGTCGAGTCTAGTCATTGAAAAACTTTTAATAACATGACTGTGTGGCTTACGGGCCCACGTCACCATTGGGTGGTATTAGGATCTTTTACTCCTTGTCTATGCTCTGGGACTCTGATCTGTCTTCTATTCGGGTTAAGTGAGTTTTGCTAAATCTAACATTAGGATCTCGTTCTCGCTTTCACCCGAAGAGCCCCTTATTACTGATGACCGTCTGCTGCACGTGAAGACCCTGAAGATACTCTCCGCTGATAACCCGAGAACTTGTGTTCATCGCTTTTAGAATTCCCTTTCATCAATGAACTCCTATGGATAACCACGTATAGTCGCAATTCATACAATGTTTCCCAGTTGATCTTGTTACTACAAGATACCCCGTAATGCTCTCTGTTGTTCCAAGAATCCATTGAGCTTGCTGCTATGCTGTTCTTTGACACCTGAATACCCCTACGGATAATTCTCGCACTTACCGAGTATCCGCTCATCCCTAGTTGAATTCAAGCATATCACAAAAGTGTTCAGAATACCATTCGATCTTCCGAAAATCCTCAGGAGCCTATTGCTCTTGAAATTCTTGCTTACTAGCATTATGATTAATCCCATAAGTCTCGAAATCTTATTGGCACCCTTTGTCATTATCTTTTTGAGTCCATTGATTCAATATGTTGCGAATGCTCGCAATCCTCAATCAGATCCTAGAATTCATCCTTCCGGCTCAGACATCATTTTTAACATGAGCTGGTATCGACCAATCGAATTGCCATCGATTGTACCCCTAAGGCTATTCAACTTATCCATCCTTAATCAGAGCGTTTGCTTCTGATCCCTTGATTTGGAAATCATAATTCCTTTGCATTTGAACTTTGAGTTAGTCAGTTGTTTCTATAATCAGATCTCCTTGCATTCTTATTCCTCTGGTTGAGTACCGATGCTCACATCAGATCCCTTGTGGACCATCGGTTCCTTTGTTGGATTTTATCTGACAGTGTCCTTCATATTGAATAACCTTGTGAGCCTTTCCATGGGTATATAATGCATTTGGTAAATGGTATCATCTGTTTTTGAACAATGCTCTTCTTTCGAGCTTGTAATATTTACTCCGAAGTTTGTGGTATATGTTCCTAAGATGCCTTGATGGGTTGAACCTATGCCTTTCATAATATGTGTGAACTCGAAAATTTTCATGAGTCATACTCTTCTGGTATTTTGCCAGATAAAATTTCAACACTACAACTTCTTTGAAAAATGAGAAGTGAATGAAAGGTTATGCATTGAAGAAGTGGGAGTCGACCTTGAACTTTGCGTTCATGCCCATGGACACGGTGTAGATCTTATCATTAAAGCTTTTCTTAAATTAATTATTCCCTTGGTATAAGTTCGTCTTATATATGGGATCTGACATTTTGCAATCGTGGTTCCAACCATGTTCTCTTTTAAATACCATTTCTCGTGCAAGTTTAAGCACTTGTCTTCTGCAGAGCAATACCCCAGTCCAACCTCTACTTTGGTTTGTCGTCGAGTATTACCCCCCTGGTATCTCGAGATTATCACGGAACTACATAACTTATTATGAGTTCTCCATCTAGTATTACATTCTCATTGATTCCAATTTTTCACGGGCTCCGAGTTACTAAACACTCAAGGACATCGATAATTGAATCGAATCCGCACTACGGTTCAACAACTTTTAGTAATGTTCCTTACCTATGAGTTTGTACCCGATCGCGTCATTCCTAGCCTGTTTGGCTATATCATTATCTTGATGATTTTAACTGTGCTACCTGGTCCTTATTCCCGGAGCACCACTTTCGACGATGAGCTAAGCTTACGTCGATTTCCTCGTCATATCGTTTCACCTCGAACAACAAACTTGCCCCGAGTTTGTGTAGTATCCGTGGCTCCAATAATCTTTTGTTGCATCAGTCCTTTTGCTTGATGCAGTCGCTGATCAATTGCTTCTTCGTGGATCCCCTCGACAACAAAATGTCGTGATCACCTTCAACATTCTGAGCTCTTCCAAGATATCTATCGAATTCTGGATGAGAAATACCATCCTTGCCCTCGATGATTTGTTTTATCATCGACCATTTTATTGCCTTCCATTCAACACAAACTTGTGCGTTTTTTGTGTTGTACCTTGATTTCCCTGCTATCTAGCTTATGATATGTTCTACCCTGGAGTATTACCAAATTTTACGTCAAGTATGTCGTAAGAATTTCACCACCTCGTATGACATCTCGGTACAGTGATACTTCTCCCCATCACCATTCTTTCTTGGTCCCCGTGTTGTTTCTAAAAGGAATACCGACCAATGGTCTGTGATGTGTAAATTCTAAACTTCTAGCAACCCTATTGCTTTGAAGTTATTGGTCTATAGCTTCATTCTACGTCTATGGCTTAATGAATCATCATTCGAACATTGATTGTGCTACCTAGCCCATATTTCGGGTGCACATTTCAACCAATGTTTAACTGTGTATGTTTTCCTCGAGCATACATCATTAAGTCATTCGATCTAGTTAATGTTATCTCCTTGTTCACCTAGCGATGGAAATCCACCTTTTGGAAATCTCAATGGATTGTCGCTGAGTCAATCAGTCACCTCCTCACCTCTCCTTGATTTAATGATGAACCTTTGTTCGGAACTCGCTTCCATAGTTCATCTCCCGAGAATCTTCGATGTCGTTTCGACAATTTGTGTTGCACCTTTCTTCTCAGGCATCCTGAGTCTGAGGTATCCAAACACCGCTCATATCTGAATCTCGGTCATATATGATGGTTGGAACATTTTTCCAAGAGTTATAACACTAGTCTATTATGACCCAGTAAGGTGGTGATACCCAGCACACCTGGCGGGAGGACCTATTGTTATAAGTTTTCCTTTTTAGCAAGGTTAGCTATTCTTCCATGAGGAAATTGTAAGACTTACTCTATAAGTTGTTCCTGATGGATCCCTTTTGTTTCCAAAGTCTGATCTTCACCTGTTGACCATGTCAATGCTATCTCGAAGCATGTCTATGGTACTCCGATTTTCAACAGGAACATTTGAAGCCCAATGCTAAATATTTCCTGCTCAATTATCCAAACACCGTTGTATGGGTAATGTCATGAAATTTCTCTCCCCTACCTAAAGAGTTTTCTACATTATATCCTGTCATGAATATCATGCTCAGCTTGTCCTTGGGAAGGATATACCCTTGAAATATGTGTTTAAACACATTTTCCTTTCCATTCTTCTGTTTAATCAGATAATCATAATTTCCTTTCGATTGTTTGGTTTAACCTATCTGTTGATCTATATGATCTAAGCAGTAATATTCTCCTGCTTATGTAAGCACCTCGGTGTACAACTCTGTCAGTAAGACCCTGTTACTATTGTTGGTGACATTTCGGTAACCATCGATGGACGAGAACTTTGCCTAATGGTCCGCCTCATTTCAACGAGCAGGAAAATGGTTCTCTTCTTCCCTCGCCCTTGGTACCGACGATGTGGCTGACATATAACTGACAGGCTACCCTCTGACATGCCTTGCTATCATGATCGTGCAAGATGTCACCGTCCTTCCTACTTTTAACCCACATGGTGGGCCCATAACCCACAGTCCCACAGGATTGAAACCTGACTCTTCTTTACAACCCGGATTCTAATGTATCCTGTGCACCTAGCTTCGTATGTGATTCAAGAGCTAAAATCTATATCATTATTCATCCTGGAATCAAACACCATGTTATTCTCGTTGCTCTGAACCCTTTTCACTCTTCGTTTCAGGCAACGAACGATTGCATGCCCGCTCGAAACTTCTCATGCTACCTTCATACTTTGCTCTCGATATTTTCTTAAGTTTCAATTCGAGAGTTACTTTCCACCTTCCCCCGATTTTATCAACCAGATAGTTAACCTTTCGGAGGTCCGTTTTTCCGAAGTTACCCCTTGTCCGTCATATGTACAATGAAAACTCCGAAGAAAGGATCACGACTTCATCATGATGACCTGAAGCAGAGAATTAAAGACATCAACAAAAGGGATCAACCTCTTCGAAAGGGCAGCCAAGACCGAGAAGACTCGTTAGGTTTTCGCTACCAACACTTTCCTCCCTTACTCCACCGCTTAAATCTCGGGACGAGATTTCTTGTAGTGGAGGAGAATTGTGACGCCCGGATAATCAAGCTACAGTAACCTCTGCTAATGATGCCACGTCACGTCGATTACTGTTGCTAATCTCGCGTTAGTTCAAAACCGATTCAAAATTCAAAATCGAAAAACAAGTCAAACAATTAAAGTTTTCAAAGGTCAAAACTAAAATACTCCAGGTGTGACAAATAATACCTAGATAATAATGGTGGAGAAACCAACATCCTTAAAAATGTTTGAATGTCGTAACATAAATAAAACAGTGGCAAAACAATTAATTAAATGCCTTTTATCATTTATAAAATATCAAACTATTTTAGTTAGGAGTGAGACTTTTTGTGGCAGTGGGTTAAACCATAACACTAATTTAGAAATTATTTTCCTAATTTATAAAACTAAGATAAATAGAAAACAAAATAGAAAACTACTAAAAAGAAAAGAAAATGCAACACAGAAAACAAAACAAAGCTAAAAAAAAAGAGAGAGCGAACCCCCCACTGGGCTCCGGCCCAGCAGGCCACAGCCCCACTGGGCCAAACCACCAGGCCCAGCCGGCCACTCCCCCCCACTCCCCTTATCCACTCACCCGAAACCCTAAA
>NC_057808.1:147779539-147788223 GCF_018294505.1 Triticum aestivum | reverse complement strand
CTACCCCTGCCCCGGCTCGGCCGCTCCGCGCGCTCCTCCATTGCGCCCCGCCGCGGCCAGCGCCCTCCTCCTCTCCCCTCTTCCCCTGTCACCGCGCGCCCGAGGCCGTGCTCGCTCGCGGCCTCCCCGCGCTCGTCGCGCCTCCTCTGGATGGCCATCGCGCCCGAGACGTTCCCCGTCGTCGCCTCGCCGTACACGGCCGCCCGACCGCGCCCTGGCGCCCGTGCCTCGTCCCGGCCGTCTGGCTCGACCACGACCACTCCCCTATGGCCCGCAGCCCCGCTCCGGCGCCGCCCTGCTGCTCTCCCGCCGGCGTCTCCCTCCGGTGACCGCCCGGCCTTGCTGGCCTCGACCGCCACGGTGCCCCTAGGCGTGCGCCCGATTGGGTCGCGCCCGAAACCGTCGCCCGCACCCATTAAGCCCTGGGCCACTGGACAACGGGGCCCAGCCCACTAGAACGTTTGATAAAAAATATATATATATAATAAATAATAAAAAACAATAAAAATAAAATAATAATAAATAATAATAATAATAATAATAATAATAAATTAATTAATAAAAATTAATAAATAAATAAAATAAAAATAAAAATAATTAATTAACTAAATTAATTAAGTTAATTAATCTTATTTAAATTAATCTAATTAGATAATTAATTTAATTAAACAGTCATTATTTAGCTAAATCCTAATTAACCTAAACGGAGAATGACAGGTGGGTCCCACTGGACCCACATGTCAGTTTGACTTAGTCAACCCCAGTTGACTGCTGATGTCAACATGACATCATGCTGATGTCATAAATCCATTTTCGAATTAATTTAAATAATTAATTAAATTCCAGAAATTAATAAAATCTTTAGAAAATCATATCTTTTAATCCGTAACTCGGATTAAAATATTTTCAACATGAATGTTGCTCAGAACGACGAGAGGAATCCAGATACGCATTCCGTTTGTCCACCACACGTCCCTGGCATAGTGAACCTGCAACATTTCACCTCCGATTCATGTGGGATATTTTCCCGGATGTTTCCCCCCTTCACCGGTATCGCTTACTACCGCGTTAGGGCATACCTAGCACCACGTTTTGCCTCCTTATGTTTGGTGATGCTTTGTTTGCTCCGTATTTACTGTTTCTTCCCCCTCTTCTCTCCGGTAGACTACGAGACCGACACTGGTGCTGCCCAGTTTGACTACGGAGTTGACGACCCCTCCTACTTGCCAGAGCAACCAGGCAAGCCCCCCCTTGATCACCAGATATCGCCTATTCTTTCTCTATACTTCTTGCATTAGAGTAGTGTAGCATGTTACTGCTTTCCGTTAATCCCATCCTGATGCATAGCCTGTCATTGTTGCTACAGTTGTTATCCTTACCTGCTATCCTACTGCTTAGTATAGGATGCTAGTGTTCCATCAGTGGCCCTACACTCTTGTCCGTCTGCCACGCTGTACTACTGGGCCGTGATCACTTCGGGAGGTGATCACGGGTATATATTATATACTATATACATGACACATGTGGTGACTAAAGTCGGGTCGGCTCGTTGAGTACCCGCAAGTGATTCTGAAGAGGGGGCTGAAAGGACAGGTGGCTCCATCCCGGTAGAGGTGGGCCTGGGTTCCTGACGGCCCCCGACTGTTACTTTATGGCGGAGCGACAGGGCAGGTTGAGACCACCTAGGAAAGAGGTGGGCCTGGCCCTGGTCGGCGTTCGCGGATACATAACACGCTTAACGAGTTCTTGGTATTTGATCTGAGTCTGGCCATTTGGTCTATACGCACTAACCATCTACGTGGGAGTAGTTATGGGTATCCCGACGTCGTGGTATCAGCCGAAGCTCTTTTGACGTCAGCAACTGAGTGGCGCGCGCCGCATTGGACCGTAAGCTCGCGCTTGTATTAAGGGGGCTAGGTCTGCTTCTGGCCGCGTACGCAACGTGCAGGTGTGCATAGGGCGATGGGCCCAGACCCCTGCGCGCATAGGATTAGACCGGCATGCTGACCTCTCTGTTGAGCCTAGGTGGGGCTGCGACGTGTTGATCTTACGAGGCCAGGCATGACCCAGAAAAGTGTGTCCGGCCAAATGGGATCGAGCGTGTTGGGTTATGTGGTGCACCCCTGCAGGGAAGTTTATCTATTCGAATAGCCGTGTCCCTCGGTAAAAAGACGACCCGGAGTTGTACCTTGACCTTATGACAACTAGAACCGGATACTTAATAAAATACACCATTCCAAGTGCCAGATACAACCCGGTGATCGCGCTCTAACAGGGCGACGAGGAGGGGATCGCCGGGTAGGATTATGCTATGCGATGCTACTTGGAGGACTTCAATCTACTCTCTTCTACATGCTGCAAGATGGAGATGTCCAGAAGCGTAGTCTTCGACAGGACTAGCTATCCCCCTTTTATTCTGGCATTCTGCAGTTCAGTCCACTGATATGGCCCTTTACACATATACCCATGCATATGTAGTGTAGCTCCTTGCTTGCGAGTACTTTGGATGAGTACTCACGGTTGCTTTTCTCCCTCTTTTCCCTTTTTCTATACCGGATTGTCGCAACCAGATGCTGGAGTCCAGGAGCAAGAGATCCCGAGGATGCTTCTACATGGAGTTCGGCTTCGAGGAGTAGTTAGGAGGTCCCAGGCAGGAGGCCTTGCCTTTTCGATCGTTGCTACTTTTGTGCTAGCCTTCTTAAGGCAAACTTGTTTAACTTATGTCTGTTCTCAGATATTGTTGCTTCCGCTGACTCGTCTGTGATCGAGCACTTGTATTCGAGCCCTCGAGGCCCCTGGCTTGTATTATGATGCTTGTATGACTTATCTATGTTGTAGAGTTGTGTTGTGATATCTTCCCGTGAGTCCCTGATCTTGATCGTACACATTTGTGTGCATGATTAGTGTACGGTCAAATCGGGGGCGTCACACGAGAGTTGAACTAGGTCTATAGCCTAGTACAAATTGTTTTACACTAGAGTTGAACTATCTCTATAAGCTAGTTCAAATAATTTTACACTAGAGTTGAACTAGCTCCATAGCCTAGTACAAATTGTTTTACACTAGAGTTGAACTACCTCTATAAGCTTGTACAAATATTTTTACACTACAGTTGAACTAGCTCCATAGTCTAGTACAAATAATTTTACACTAGAGTTGAACTAGCTCTATAAGCTAGTTCAAATAATTTTACACTAGAGTTGAAGTAGCTCTATAACCTAGTAAAATATTTTTACACTAGAGTTGAACTATCTCTATAGCATAGTACAAATAATTTTACACTAGAGTTGAACTAGCTCAATAGCCTAGTACAAATAATTTTACACAAGAGTTGAACTAGCTCTATAAGCTTGTACAAATAATTTGACAGTTGAGTTGAACTTGCTCTATAAGGTAGTTCAAATAATATTACACTAGAGTTGAACTAGCTCTGTAGCCTAGTACAAATAATTTTAAACTAGAGTTGAACTCGCTCTATGGCCTAGTACAAATTGTTTTACAGTAGAGGTTAACTAGCCCTGTATGCTTGTACAAATAATTTTACACTAGAGTTGAACTAGCTCTATAAGCTAGTTAAAATAATTTTACTGTAGTGTTGAACTAGCTCTATAAGCTAATTTTATAGTATAGTTGAACTAGCTCTATAAGCTAATTCAAATAATTCTACATTGGAGTTGAACTAGCTCTATTGCCTAATAGAAATATTTTTACACTAGAGTTGGACTAGCTCTATAAGTTTGCACAAATAATTTTACACTAGAGTTGAACTAGCTCTATAGCCTAGTACAAAAAAATTAACACTAGAGTTGAACTAGCTCTATAGCCTAGTACAAATAATATTACACTAGAGTTGAACTAGCTCAATAGCCTAGTACATAATAATTTTACACTAGAGCTGAAATAGCTCTATAAGCTTGTACAAATAATTTTACACTAGAGTTGAACTAGCTCAATAAGCTTGTACAAATAATTTTACACTAGAGCTGAAATAGCTCTATAGCCAAGTACAAAATAATTTTACAGTAGAGTTGAACTAGCTCTATAAGCTTGTACAAATAATTTTACACTAGAGCTGAAATAGCTCTATAGCCTAGTACAAAAAAATTAACTTTAGGGTTGAACTACCTCTATAAGCTAGTTCAAATAATGTTACACTAGAGTTGAACTAACTCTATAGCCTAGTACAAATAATTGTACACTTGAGTTCAACTATCTCTATAGCATAGTACACATAATTTTACACTAGAGTTGAACTAGCTGTATAAGCTTGTACAAATAATTCTACACTACAGTTGAACTAGCTCTATAGTCTAGTACAAATAATTTTACACTAGAGTTGAACTAGCTCTATAAGCTACTTCAAATAATTTTACACTAGAGTTGAACTAGCTCTATAGCCTAGTACAAATATTTATACACTAGAGTTGAACTAGCACTATAAGCGAGTTAAATGAATTTTGCACTAGAGTTGAACTAGCTCTATAGCCTAGTAACAATAATTTTACACTAGAGTTGAACTAGCTCAATAACCTAGTAGAAATAATTTTACACTAGAGATGAAATAGCTCTATAAGCTTGTATAAATAATTTTACACTAGAGTTGAACTAGCTCTATAAGCTTGTACACATAATTTTACACTAGAGTTGAACTCGCTGTATAAGCTAGTTCAAATAATTTTACACTGGAGTTGAACTAGGTCTATAAGTTTGTAGAAATAATTTTACACTAGAGTTGAACTAGCTCTATAGCCTAGTACAAATTGATTTACACTAGAGTTGAGCTATCTCTATAAGCTTGTTCAAATAATTTTACACTAGAGTTGAACTAGCTCCATAGCCTAGTAAGAATTGTTTTACACTACAGATGAACAAGCTCTATAAGCTAGTTCAAATATTTTCACACTAGAGTTGAACTAGCTCTATAGCCTAGTACAATTAATTTTACACTAGAGTTGAAGTAGCTCTATAAGCTAGTTCAAATAATTTTACACTAGAGTTGAACTAGCTCTATAACCTAGTAAAAATATATTTTCCCTAGAGTTGAACTAGCTCTATAGCATAGTACAAAAATTTTTACACTAGAGTTGAACTAGCTCAATAGCCTCGTACAAATAATTTTACACAAGAGTTGAACTAGCTCTATAATCTTGTACAACTAATTTGACACTTGAGTTGAACTTGCTCTATAAGGTAGTTCAAATAATATTACACTAGATTTGAACTAGCTCTATAGCCTAGTACAAATAATTTTAAACTAGAGTTGAACTCGCTCTATAGCCTAGTACAAATTGTTTTACACTAGAGTTGAACTAGCTGTGTAAGCTTGTACAAATAATTTTACACTAGAGTTGAACTAGCTCTAGAAGCTAGTTAAAATAATTTTACACTAGAGTTGAACTAGCTCTATAGTCTAGTAGAAATAATTTTATAGTATAGTTGAACTAGCTCTATAAGCTAATTCAAATAATTCTACATTAGAGTTGAACTAGCTCTATAGCCTAATAGAAATATTTTTACACTAGAGTTGATCTCGCTCTATAAGTTTGTACAAATAATTTTACACTAGAGTTGAACTAGCTCTATAGCCTAACAGAAAAAAAATTAACACTAGAGTTGAACTAGCTCTATAAGCTATTTCTTATAATATTACACTAGAGTTGAACTAGCTCTATAGCCTAGTACATAATAATTTTACACTACAGTTGAACTAGCTCTATAAGCTAGTTAAAATTATTTTACGCTAGAGTTGAACTAGCTCTATAAGCTTGTACAAATAATTTTACACTAGAGCTGAAATAGCTCTATAGCCTAGTACAAAAAAATTAACATTAGAGTTGAACTAGCTCTATAAGCTAGTTCAAATAATGTTACACTAGAGTTGAACTAACTCTATAGCCTAGTACAAATAATTGTACACTTGAGTTGAACTATCTCTATAGCATAGTACACATAATTTTACACTAGAGGTGAACTAGCTCTATAAGCTTGTACAACTAATTCTACACTACAGTTGAACTAGCTCTATAGTCTAGTACAAATAATTTTACACTAGAGTTGAACTAGCTCTATAAGCTACTTCAAATAATGTTTCACTACAGTTGAACTAGCTCTATTGCCTAGTAAAAATATTTATACACTAGAGTTGAACTAGCACTATAAGCAAGTTAAATGAATTTTGCACTAGAGTTGAACTAGCTGTATAGCCTAGTACAAATAATTTTACACTAGAGTTGAACTAGCTCAATAACCTAGTAGAAATAATTTTACACTAGAGCTGAAATAGCTCTATAAGCTTGTACAAATAATTTTACACTAGAGTTGAACTAGCTCTATAAGCTTGTACAAATACTTTTACACTAGAGCTGAAATAGCTCTATAGCCTAGTACAAAAAAATTAACATTAGAGTTGAACTAGCTCTATAAGTTTGTAGAAATAATTTTACACTAGAGTTGAACCAGCTCTATAGCCCAATACAAATTGATTTACACTAGAGTTGAGCTATCTCTATAAGCTAGTTCAAATAATTTTACACTAGAGTTGAACTAGCTCCATAGCCTAGTAAGAATTGTTTTACACTACAGATGAACAAGCTCTATAAGCTAGTTCAAATTTTTTTACACTAGAGTTGAACTAGCTCTATAGCCTAGTACAAATAATTTTACACTGGAGTTGAACTAGCTCTATAAGCTAGTTCAAATAATTTTACACTAGAGTTGAACTAGCTCTATAACCTAGTAAAAATATTTTTACACTAGAGTTGAACTATCTCTATAGCATAGTAAAAATAATTTTACACTAGAGTTGAACTAGCTCAATAGCCTAGTACAAATAATTTTACACAAGAGTTGAACTAGCTCTATAATCTTGTACAAATAATTTGACACTTGAGTTGAACTTGCTCTATAAGGTAGTTCAAATAATATTACACTCGAGTTCAACTAGCTCTATAGCCTAGTACAAATAATTTTAAACTAGAGTTGAACTCGCTCTATAGCCTAGTACAAATTGTTTTACACTAGAGTTGAACTAGCTGTGTAAGCTTGTACAAATAATTTTACACTAGAGTTGAACTAGCTCTAGAAGCTAGTTAAAATAATTTTACACTAGAGTTGAACTAGCTCTATAGTCTAGTACAAATAATTTTATAGTATAGTTGAACTAGCTCTAGATGCTAATTCAAATAATTCTACATTAGAGTTGAACTAGCTCTATAGCCTAATAGAAATATTTTTACACTAGAGTTGAACTAGCTCTATAAGTTTGTACAAATAATTTTACACTAGAGTTGAACTAGCTCTATAGCCTAGTACAAAAAAAATTAACACTAGAGTTCAACTAGCTCTATAAGCTAGTTCAAATAATATTACACTAGAGTTGAACTAGCTCTATAGCCTAGTACATAATAATTTTACACTACAGTTGAACTAGCTCTATAAGCTAGTTAAAATAATTTTACACTAGAGTTAAACTAGCTCTATAAGCTTGTACAAATAATTTTACACTAGAGCTGAAATAGCTCTACAGCCTAGTACCAAAAAAATTAACATTAGAGTTGAACTAGCTCTATAAGCTAGTTCAAATAATTTTACACTAGAGTTGAACTAACTCTATAGCCTAGTACAAATAATTTTACACTTGAGTTGAACTACCTCTATAGCATAGTACACCTAATTTTAAACTAGAGTTGAACTACCTCGATAAGCTTGTACAAATAATTTTACACTATAGTTGAACTAGCTCCATAGTCTAGTACAAATAATTTTACACTAGAGTTGAACTAGCTCTATAGCCTAGTACAAATTGATTTACACTAGAGTTGAGCTATCTCTATAAGCTAGTTCAAATAATTTTACACTAGAGTTGAACTAGCTCCATAGCCTAGTAAGAATTGTTTTACACTACAGATGAACAAGCTCTATAAGCTAGTTCAAATATTTTTACACTAGAGTTGAACTAGCTCTATAGCCTAGTACAAATAATTTTACACTAGAGTTGAACTAGCTCTATAAGCTGGTTCAAATAATTTTACACTAGAGTTGAACTAGCTCTATAACCTAGTAAAAATATTTTTACACTAGAGTTGAACTATCTCTATAGCATAGTAAAAATAATTTTACACTAGAGTTGAACTAGCTCAATAGCCTAGTACAAATAATTTTACACAAGAGTTGAACTAGCTCTATAATCTTGTACAAATAATTTGACACGTGAGTTGAACATGCTCTATAAGGTAGTTCAAATAATATTACACTAGAGTTCAACTAGCTCTATAGCCTAGTACAAATAATTTTAAACTAGAGTTGAACTCGCTCTATAGCCTAGTACAAATTGTTTTACACTAGAGTTGAACTAGCTGTGTAAGCTTGTACAAATAATTTTACACTAGAGTTGAACTAGCTCTAGAAGCTGTAGAAATATTTTTACACTAGAGTTGAACTAGCTCTATAAGTTTGTACAAATAATTTTACACTAGAGCTGAAATAGCTCTATAGCCTAGTACCAAAAAAATTAACATTAGAGTTGAACTAGCTCTATAAGCTAGTTCAAATAATTTTACACTAGAGTTGAACTAACTCTATAGCCTAGTACAAATAATTTTACACTTGAGTTGAACTACCTCTATAGCATAGTACACCTAATTTTACACTAGAGTTGAACTACCTCTATAAGCTTGTACAAATAA
>NC_057808.1:147777466-147778935 GCF_018294505.1 Triticum aestivum | reverse complement strand
ACTACAGCTGAACTAGCTCTATAGCTTAGTACAAACACTAGAGTTGAACTAGCTCTATAAGCTAGTTCAAATAATTTTACACTAGAGTTGAACTAGCTCTATTGCCTAGTACAAATAATTTTACACTAGAGTTGAACTAGCTCAATGACCTTGTAGAAATAATTTTACACTAGAGCTGAAATAGCTCTATAAGCTTGTACAAATAATTTTACACTAGAGTTGAACTAGCTCTATAAGCTTGTACAAATAATTTTGCACTAGAGTTGAACTCGCTCTATAAGATAATTCAAATAATTTTACAATAGAGTTGAACAAGGTCTATAAGTTTGTAGAAATAATTTTACACTAGAGTTGAACTAGGTCTATAGCCTAGTACAAATTGTTTTACACTAGAGTTGAACTATCTCTATAAGCTAGTTCAAATAATTTTACACTAGAGTTGAACTAGCTCCATAGCCTAGTACAAATTGTTTTACACTAGAGATGAACAAGCTCTATAAGCTAGTTCAAATATTTTTACACTAGAGTTGAACTAGCTCTATAGCCTAGTACAAATATTTTTACATTAGAGTTGAACTAGCTCTATAAGCTACTACAAATAATTTTACACTAGAGTTGAACTAGCTCTATAACCTCGTAAAAATATTTTTACACTAGAGATGAACTAGCTCTATAGCATAGTACAAATAATTTTACACTAGAGTTCAACTAGCTCAGTAGCCTAGTACAAATAATTTTACACAAGAGTTGAACTAGCTCTATAAGCCTGTACAAACAATTTGACACTTGAATTGAACTTGCTCTATAAGGTAGTTCAAATAATATTACACTAGAGTTGAACTACCTCTATAGCCTAGTACAAATAATTTTAAACTAGAGTTGAACTCGCTCTATAGCCTAGTACAAATTGTTTTACACTAGAGTTGAACTAGCTCTGTAAGCTTGTACAAATAATTTTACACTAGAGTTGAACTAGCTCCGTAAGCTAGTTCAAATAATTTTACTCTAGAGTTGAACTAGCTCTACAGTCTAGTACAAATAATTTTACTCTAGAGTTGACCTAGCCATATAAGCAACTTCCAATAATTTTACACTAGAGTTGAACTAGCTCTATAGCGTAGTACAAATATTTTTACACTAGAGTTGAACTAGCTCTATAGCCTAGTACAAATATTTTTACACTAGAGTTAAACTAGATCTATAGTCTAGTACAAATAATTTTACACTAGAGTTAAACTAGCTCAATAGCCTAGTAGAAATAATTTTACACTAGAGTTGAACTAGCTCTATAAGCTTGTACAAATAATATTACACTAGAGTTGAACTCGCTCTATAAGCTAGTTCAAATAATTTTACTCTAGAGTTGAACTAGGTCTATAAGCTTGTAGAAATGATTTTACACTAGAGTTGAACAAGCTCTATAGCCTAGTCCAAATTGTTTAACACTAGAGTTGAACTAGCTCTATAAG
>NC_057808.1:147772701-147777456 GCF_018294505.1 Triticum aestivum | reverse complement strand
GTACAAATAATTTTACACTAGAGTTGAACTAGCTCTATAAGCTTGTACAAATAATTTTGCACTAGAGTTGAACTCGCTCTATAAGATAATTCAAATAATTTTACAATAGAGTTGAACAAGGTCTATAAGTTTGTAGAAATAATTTTACACTAGAGTTGAACTAGGTCTATAGCCTAGTACAAATTGTTTTACACTAGAGTTGAACTATCTCTATAAGCTAGTTCAAATAATTTTACACTAGAGTTGAACTAGCTCCATAGCCTAGTACAAATTGTTTTACACTAGAGATGAACAAGCTCTATAAGCTAGTTCAAATATTTTTACACTAGAGTTGAACTAGCTCTATAGCCTAGTACAAATATTTTTACATTAGAGTTGAACTAGCTCTATAAGCTACTACAAATAATTTTACACTAGAGTTGAACTAGCTCTATAACCTCGTAAAAATATTTTTACACTAGAGATGAACTAGCTCTATAGCATAGTACAAATAATTTTACACTAGAGTTCAACTAGCTCAGTAGCCTAGTACAAATAATTTTACACAAGAGTTGAACTAGCTCTATAAGCCTGTACAAATAATTTGACACTTGAATTGAACTTGCTCTATAAGGTAGTTCAAATAATGTTACACTAGAGTTGAACTAGCTCTATAGCCTAGTACAAATAATTTTAAACTAGAGTTGAACTCGCTCTATAGCCTAGTACAAATTGTTTTACACTAGAGTTGAACTAGCTCTGTAAGCTTGTACAAATAATTTTACACTAGAGTTGAACTAGCTCTGTAAGCTAGTTCAAATAATTTTACTCTAGAGTTGAACTAGCTCTACAGTCTAGTACAAATAATTTTACTCTAGAGTTGACCTAGCCATATAAGCAACTTCCAATAATTTTACACTAGAGTTGAACTAGCTCTATAGCGTAGTACAAATATTTTTACACTAGAGTTGAACTAGCTCTATAGCCTAGTACAAATATTTTTACACTAGAGTTAAACTAGATCTATAGTCTAGTACAAATAATTTTACACTAGAGTTAAACTAGCTCAATAGCCTAGTAGAAATAATTTTACACTAGAGTTGAACTAGCTCTATAAGCTTGTACAAAAAATATTACACTAGAGTTGAACTCGCTCTATAAGCTAGTTCAAATAATTTTACTCTAGAGTTGAACTAGGTCTATAAGCTTGTAGAAATGATTTTACACTAGAGTTGAACAAGCTCTATAGCCTAGTCCAAATTGTTTAACACTAGAGTTGAACTAGCTCTATAAGATAGTTCAAATAATTTTACACTAGAGTTGAACAAGCTCTATAGCCTAGTACAATTTTTTTGCACTGGAGTTGAACAAGCTTTATAAGCATGTTCAAATATTTTTACACGAGAGTTGAACTAGCTCTATAGCCTAGTACAAATAATTTTACACTAGAGTTGAACTAGCTCTATAACCTAGTAAAAATATTTTAACACCAGAGTTGAACTAGCTCTATAGCCTAGTACAAATAATTTTACACTAGAGTTGAACTAGCTCTATAAGCTTGTACAAATAATTTTGCACTAGAGTTGAACTCGCTCTATAAGATAATTCAAATAATTTTACAATAGAGTTGAACAAGGTCTATAAGTTTGTAGAAATAATTTTACACTAGAGTTGAACTAGGTCTATAGCCTAGTACAAATTGTTTTACACTAGAGTTGAACTATCTCTATAAGCTAGTTCAAATAATTTTACACTAGAGTTGAACTAGCTCCATAGCCTAGTACAAATTGTTTTACACTAGAGATGAACAAGCTCTATAAGCTAGTTCAAATATTTTTACACTAGAGTTGAACTAGCTCTATAGCCTAGTACAAATATTTTTACATTAGAGTTGAACTAGCTCTATAAGCTACTACAAATAATTTTACACTAGAGTTGAACTAGCTCTATAACCTCGTAAAAATATTTTTACACTAGAGATGAACTAGCTCTATAGCATAGTACAAATAATTTTACACTAGAGTTCAACTAGCTCCGTAGCCTAGTACAAATAATTTTACACAAGAGTTGAACTAGCTCTATAAGCCTGTACAAATAATTTGACACTTGAATTGAACTTGCTCTATAAGGTAGTTCAAATAATATTACACTAGAGTTGAACTAGCTCTATAGCCTAGTACAAATAATTTTAAACTAGAGTTGAACTCGCTCTATAGCCTAGTACGAATTGTTTTACACTAGAGTTGAACTAGCTCTGTAAGCTTGTACAAATAATTTTACACTAGAGTTGAACTAGCTCTGTAAGCTAGTTCAAATAATTTTACCCTAGAGTTGAACTAGCTCTACAGTCTAGTACAAATAATTTTACACTAGAGTTGACCTAGCCATATAAGCAACTTCCAATAATTTTACACTAGAGTTGAACTAGCTCTATAGCGTAGTACAAATATTTTTACACTAGAGTTGAACTAGCTCTATAGCCTAGTACAAATATTTTTACACTAGAGTTAAACTAGATCTATAGTCTAGTACAAATAATTTTACACTAGAGTTAAACTAGCTCAATAGCCTAGTAGAAATAATTTTACACTAGAGTTGAACTAGCTCTATAAGCTTGTACAAATAATATTACACTAGAGTTGAACTCGCTCTATAAGCTAGTTCAAATAATTTTACTCTAGAGTTGAACTAGGTCTATAAGCTTGTAGAAATGATTTTACACTAGAGTTGAACAAGCTCTATAGCCTAGTCCAAATTGTTTAACACTAGAGTTGAACTAGCTCTATAAGTTAGTTCAAATAATTTTACACGAGAGTTGAACTAGCTCTATAGCCTAGTACAAATAATTTTACACTAGAGTTGAACTAGCTCTATAACCTAGTAAAAATATCTTAACACCAGAGTTGAACTAGCTCTATAGCCTAGTACAAATAATTTTACACTAGAGTTGAACTAGCTCTATGAGCTTATACAAATCATTTTACACTAGAGTTGAAGTCGCTCTATAAGCTAGTTCAAATATTTTTACACTAGAGTTGAACTAGCTCTATAAGCTTGTACATATCATTTTAAAGTAGAGTTGAACTAGCTGTATAGTCTACTGCAAAAAGTTTTACACTATAGTTGAGCTAGCTCTATAAGCTAATTCAAATATTTCTACAAATAATTTTACACTACAGTTGAACTAGCTCTATTGTCTAGTACAAATAATTTTACACTAAAGTTGAACTAGCTCTATAAACTACTTTAAATAATTATACACTAGAGTTGAACTAGCTCAATAACCTAGTAGAAATAATTTTACACTAGAGTTGAACTAGCTCTATAGCCCAGTACAAATAATTTTACACTAGAGTTGAACTAGCTCAATAACCTAGTAGAAATAATTTTACACCAGACCTGAAATAGCTATATAAGCTTGTACAAATAATTTTACACTAGAGTTGAACTAGCTCTATAAGCTTGTACAAATAATTTTACACTAGAGTTGAACTCCCTCTATAGGCTAGTGCAAATAATTTTACACTAGAGTTGAACAAGGTCTATAAGTTTGTAGAAATAATTTTACACTACAGTTGAACTAGCTCTATAGCCTAGTACAAATTGTTTTACACTAGAGTTGAACTATCTCCATAATCTAGTTCAAATAATTTTACACTAGAGTTGAACTAGCTCCATAGCCTAGTACAAATTTTTTTACACTAGAGATGAACAAGCTCTATAAGCTAGTTCAAATATTTTTACACTAGAGCTGAACTAGCTCTATAGCCTAGTACAAATAATTTTACACTAGAGTTGAACTAGCTCTATAAGCTAGTTCAAATAATTTTACACTAGAGTTGAACTAGCTCTATAAACTACTTTAAATAATTTTACACTAGAGTTGAACTAGCTCTATAGCCTAGTACAAATAATTTTACACTAGAATTGAACTAGCTCAATAACCTAGTAGAAATAATTTTACACTAGAGTTGAACTAGCTCTATAGCCCAGTAAAAATAATTTTACACCAGAGATGAACTAGCTCAATAACCTAGTAGAAATAATTTTACACTAGACCTGAAATAGCTCTATAAGCTTGTACGAATAATTTTACAATAAAGTTGAACTAGCTCTATAAGCTTGTACAAATAATTTTACACTAGAGTTGAACTCGCTCTATAGGCTAGTGCAAATAATTTTACACTAGAGTTGAACAAGGTCTATAAGTTTGTAGAAATAATTTTACACTAGAGTTGAACTAGCTCTATAGCCTAGTACAAATTGTTTACAGTAGAGTTGAACTATCTCCATAAGCAAGTTCAAATAATTTTACACTAGAGTTGAACTAGCTCCATAGCCTAGTACAAATTGTTTTACACTAGAGATGAACAAGCTCTATAAGCTAGTTCAAATATTTTTACACTAGAGCTGAACTAGCTCTATAGCCTAGTACAAATAATTTTACACTAGAGTTGAACTAGCTCTATAAGCTAGTTCAAATAATTTTACACTAGAGTTGAACTAGCTCTATAACCTCGAAAAAATATTTTGACACTAGAGTTGAACTAGCTCTATAGCATAGTACAAATAATTTTACACTAGAGTTGAACTAGCTCAATAGCCTAGTACAAATAGTTTTACACGAGAGTTGAACTAGCTCTATAAGCTTGTACAAATAATTTGACACTTGAGTTGAACATGCTCTATAAGGTAGTTCAAATAATATTACACTAGAGTTGAACTAGCTCTATAGCCTAGTTCAAATAATTTTAAACTAGAGTTGAACTCGCTCTA
>NC_057808.1:147772176-147772462 GCF_018294505.1 Triticum aestivum | reverse complement strand
AATAATTTTACACTAGAGTTGAACTAGCTCTATAGCCTAGTACAAATATTTTTACACTAGAGTTGAACTAGCTCTATAAGCTAGTTAAAATATTTTCACACTAGAGTTAAACTAGATCTATAGCCTAGTACAAATAATTTTACACTAGAGTTGAACTAGATCAATAGCCTTGTAGAAATAATTTTACACTAGAGTTGAACTAGCTCTATAAGCTTGTACAAATAATATTACACTAGAGTTGAACTCGCTCTATAATCTAGTTCAAATAATTTTACACTAGAGTTGA
>NC_057808.1:147769840-147772166 GCF_018294505.1 Triticum aestivum | reverse complement strand
CTCAATAGCCTAGTACAAATAGTTTTACACGAGAGTTGAACTAGCTCTATAAGCTTGTACAAATAATTTGACACTTGAGTTGAACATGCTCTATAAGGTAGTTCAAATAATATTACACTAGAGTTGAACTAGCTCTATAGCCTAGTTCAAATAATTTTAAACTAGAGTTGAACTCGCTCTATAGCCTAGTACAAATTGTTTTACACTAGAGTTGAACTAGCTCTGTAAGCTTGTACAAATAATTTTACACTAGAGTTGAACTAGCTCTATAAGCTAGTTAAAATAATTTTACTCTAGAATTGAACTAGCTCTATAGTCTAGTACAAATAATTTTACACTAGAGTTGAACTAGCCCTATAAGCAACTTCCAATAATTTTACACTAGAGTTGAACTAGCTCTATAGCCTAGTACAAATATTTTTACACTAGAGTTGAACTAGCTCTATAAGCTAGTTAAAATATTTTCACACTAGAGATAAACTAGATCTATAGCCCAGTACAAATAATTTTACACTAGAGTTGAACTAGCTCTATAGCCTAGTACAAATTGTTTTACACTAGAGTTGAACTATCTCCATAAGCTAGTTCAAATAATTTTACACTAGAGTTGAACTAGCTCCATAGCCTAGTACAAATTGTTTTACACTAGAGATGAAAAAGCTCTATAAGCTAGTTCAAATATTTTTACACTAGAGCTGAACTAGCTCTATAGCCTAGTACAAATAATTTTAAACTAGAGTTGAACTAGCTCTATAAGCTAGTTCACATAATTTTACACTAGAGTTGAACTAGCTCTATAAACTATTTTAAATAATTTTACACTAGAGTTGAACTAGCTCTATAGCCTAGTACAAATAATTTTACACTAGAATTGAACTAGCTCAATAACCTAGTAGAAATAATTTTACACTAGAGTTGAACTAGCTCTATAGCCTAGTACAAATAATTTTACACTAGAGTTGAACTAGCTCAATAACCTAGTAGAAGTAATTTTACACTAGACCTGAAATAGCTCTATAAGCTTGTACAAATAATTTTACACTAGAGTTGAACTAGCTCTATAAGCTTGTACAAATAATTTTACACTAGAGTTGAACTCGTCTATAGGCTAGTGCAAATAATTTTACACTAGAGTTAAACAAGGTCTATAAGTTTGTAGAAATAATTTTACACTAGAGTTGAACTAGCTCTATAGCCTAGTACAAATTGTTTTACACTAGAGTTGAACTATCTCCATAAGCTAGTTCAAATAATTTTACACTAGAGTTGAACTAGCTCCATAGCCTAGTACAAATTGTTTTACACTAGAGATGAAGAAGCTCTATAAGCTATTTCAAATATTTATACACTAGAGTTGAACTAGCTCTATAGCCTAGTACAAATAATTTTACACTAGAGTTGAACTAGCTCTATAAGCTAGTTCAAATAATTTTACACTAGAGATGAACTAGCTCTATAACCTAGTAAAAATGGTTTTACACTAGTGTTGAACTAGCTCGATAGTATAGTACAAATAAGTTTACACTAGAGTTGAACTAGCTCAATAGCCTACTACAAATAATTTTACACAAGAGTTGAACTAGCTCTATAAGCTTATCCAAATAATTTGACACTTGAGTTGAACTTGCTCTATAAGGTAGTTCAAATAATATTACACTAGAGTTGAACTAGCTCTATGGCCTAGTACAAATAATTTTAAACTAGAGTTGAACTCGCTCTATAGCCTAGTACAAATTGTTTTACACTAGAGTTGAACTAGCTCTCTAAGCTTGTACAAATAATTTTATACTAGAGTTGAACTAGCTCTATAGCCTAGTACAAATAATTGTACACTAGAGTTGAACTACCTCTATAGCCTAGTACACATAATTTTACACTAGAGTTGAACTAGCTCTGTAAGCTTGTACAAATAATTTTACACTAGAGTTGAACTAGCTCTATAAGCTAGTTAAAATAATTTTACTCTATAGTTGAACTAGCTCTATAGACTAGTACAAATAATTTTACACTAGAGTTGAACTAGCCCTATAAGAAACTTCCAATAATTTTACACTAGAGTTGAACTAGCTCTATAGCCTAGTACAAATATTTTTACACTAGAGTTGAACTAGCTCTATAAGCTAGTTAAAATATTTTCACACTAGAGTTAAACTAGATCTATAGCCTAGTACAAATAATTTTACACTAGAGTTGAACTAGATCAATAGCCTTGTAGAAATAATTTTACACTAGAGTTGAACTAGCTCTATAAGCTTGTACAAATAATATTACACTAGAGTTGAACTCGCTCTATAATCTAGTTCAAATAATTTTACACTAGAGTTGA
>NC_057808.1:147764175-147769830 GCF_018294505.1 Triticum aestivum | reverse complement strand
TATTTTTACACTAGAGCTGAACTAGCTCTATAGCCTAGTACAAATAATTTTAAACTAGAGTTGAACTAGCTCTATAAGCTAGTTCACATAATTTTACACTAGAGTTGAACTAGCTCTATAAACTATTTTAAATAATTTTACACTAGAGTTGAACTAGCTCTATAGCCTAGTACAAATAATTTTACACTAGAATTGAACTAGCTCAATAACCTAGTAGAAATAATTTTACACTAGAGTTGAACTAGCTCTATAGCCTAGTACAAATAATTTTACACTAGAGTTGAACTAGCTCAATAACCTAGTAGAAGTAATTTTACACTAGACCTGAAATAGCTCTATAAGCTTGTACAAATAATTTTACACTAGAGTTGAACTAGCTCTATAAGCTTGTACAAATAATTTTACACTAGAGTTGAACTAGCTCTATAAGCTAGTTAAAATAATTTTACTCTATAGTTGAACTAGCTCTATAGACTAGTACAAATAATTTTACACTAGAGTTGAACTAGCCCTATAAGAAACTTCCAATAATTTTACACTAGAGTTGAACTAGCTCTATAGCCTAGTACAAATATTTTTACACTAGAGTTGAACTAGCTCTATAAGCTAGTTAAAATATTTTCACACTAGAGTTAAACTAGATCTATAGCCTAGTACAAATAATTTTACACTAGAGTTGAACTAGATCAATAGCCTTGTAGAAATAATTTTACACTAGAGTTGAACTAGCTCTATAAGCTTGTACAAATAATATTACACTAGAGTTGAACTCGCTCTATAATCTAGTTCAAATAATTTTACACTAGAGTTGAACTAGGTCTATAAGCTTGTAGAAATGATTTTACACTAGAGTTGAACAAGCTCTATAGCCTAGTCCAAATTGTTTAACACTAGAGTTGAACAAGCTCTATAAGATAGTTCAAATAATTTTACACTAGAGTTGAACAAGCTCGATAGCCAAGTACAAATTTTTTTGCACTAGAGATGAACAAGCTTTATGAGCAAGTGCAAATATTTTTACACTAGAGTTGAACTAGCTCTATAGCCTAGTACAAATAATTTTACACTAGAGTTGAACTAGCTTTATAACCTAGAAAAAATATTTTGACACCAGAGTTGAACTAGCTCTATAGCCTAGTACAAATAATTTTACACTAGAGTTGAACTAGCTCTATGAGCTTATACAAATCATTTTACACTAGAGTTGAAGTCGCTCTATAAGCTAGTTCAAATATTTTTACACTAGAGTGGAACTAGCTCTATAAGCTTGTACATATCATTTTATAGTAGAGTTGAACTAGCTCTATAGTCTACTTCAAATAGTTTTACACTATAGTTGAGCTAGCTCTATAAGCTCATTCAAAAAATTCTACATTAGATTTGAACTAGCTCTATAGCCTAATAAAAATATTTTTACACCAGAGTTGAACTAGCTCTATATGTTTGTACAAATAATTTTACACTAGAGTTGAACTAGCTCTATAGCCTAGTACAAAAAAAAATTAACACTAGAGTTGAGCCAGCTCTATAAGCTAGTTCAAATAATATTACACTAGAGTTGAACTAGCTCTATAGCCTAGTACATAATAATTTTACACTACAGTTGAACTAGTTCTATAAGCTAGTTAAAATAATTCTACCCTAGAGTTGAACTAGCTCTATAAGCTTGTACAAATAATTTTACACTAGAGCTGAAATAGCTCTATAGCCTAGTACAAAAAAATTAACATTAGAATTGAACTAGCTCAATAAGCTAGTTCAAATAATTTTACACTAGAGTTGAACTAACTCTATAGCCCAGTACAAATAATTTTACACTTGAGTTGAACAACCTCTTTAGCATAGTACACATAATTTTACACTAGAGTTGAACTAGCTCCATAAGCTTGTACAAATAATTTTACACTACAGTTGAACTAGCTCTATAGTCTAGTACAATTAATTTTACACTAGAGTTGAACTAGCACTATAAGCTACTTCAAATAATTTTACACTAGAGTTGAACTAGCTCAATAACCTAGTAGATATAATTTTACACTAGAGCTGAAATAGCTCTACAAGCTTGTACAAATAATTTTACACTAGAGTTGAACTAGCTCTATAGCCTAGTACAAATTGTTTTACACTAGAGTTGAACTACCTCTATAAGCTAGTTCAAATAATTTCACACTAGAGATGAACAAGCTCTATAAGCTAATTCAAATATTATTACACTAGAGTTGAACTAGCTCTATAGCCTAGTACAAATAATTTTACACTAGAGTTGAACTAGCTCTATAAGCTAGTTCAAATAATTTTACACTAGAGTTGAACTAGCTATATAACCTAGTAAAAATGAGCATTTTACACTAGTGTTGAACTAGCTCTATAGTATAGTACAAATAATTTTACACTAGAGTTGAACTAGCTCAATAGCCTACTACAAATAATTTTACACAAGAGTTGAACTAGCTCTATAAGCATGTGCAAATAATTTGACACTTGAGTTTAACTTTCTCTATAAGGTAGTTCAAATAATATTACACTAGAGTTGAACTAGCTCTGTAGCCTAGTTCAAATAATTTTAAACTAGAGTTGAACTCGTTGTATAGCCTAGTACAAATTGTTTTACACTAGAGTTGAACTAGCTCTGTAAGCTTGTACAAATAATTTTACACTAGAGTTGAACTAGCTCTATAAGCTAGTTAAAATAAATTTACTCTACAGTTGAACTAGCTCTATAGTCAAGTACAAATAATTTTACACTAGAGTTGAACTAGCCCTATAAGCAACTTCCAATAATTTTACACTAGAGTTGAACAAGCTCTATAGCCTAGTACAAATATATTTACACTAGAGTTTAACTAGCTCTATAAGCTAGTTAAAATATATTCACACTAGAGTTAAACGAGATATATAGTCTAGTACAAATAATTTTACACTAGAGTTGAACTAGCTCAATAGCCTAGTAGAAATAATTTTACACTAGAGTTGAACTAGCTTTATAAGCTTGTACAAATAATATTACACTAGAGTTGAACTCGCTCTATAAGCTAGTTCAAATAATTTTACACTAGAGTTGAACTAGGTCTATAAGCTTGTAGAAATGATTTTACACTAGTGTTGAACAAGCTCTATAGCCTAGTCCAAATTGTTTAACACTAGAGTTGAACTAGCTCTATAAGATAGTTTAAATAATTTTACAGTAGAGTTGAACAAGCTCTATAGCCAAGTACAAATTTTTTTGCACTAGAGTTGAACAAGCTTTATAAGCAAGTTCAAATATTTTTACACTAGAGTTGAACTAGCTCTATAGCCTAGTACAAATAATTTTACACTAGAGTTGAACTAGCTCTATAACCTAGTAGAAATATTTTAACACTAGAGTTGAACTAGCTCTATAGCCTAGTACAAATAATTCTACACTAGAGTTGAACTAGCTCTATGAGCTTATACAAATCGTTTTACACTAGAGTTGAAGTAGCTCTATAAGCTAGTTCAAATATTTTTACACTAGAGTTGAACTAGCTCTATAAGCTTGTACATATCGTTTTAAAGTAGAGTTGAACTAGCGCTATAGTCTACGGCAAATAGTTTTACACTATAGTTGAGCTAGCTCTATAAGCTAATTCAAATAATTCTACATTAGAGTTGAACTAGCTCTATAGCCTAGTACAAATAATTTTACACTAGAGTAGGAATAGCTCTATAGCCTAGTACAAAAAAATTAACATAAGCTAGTTCAAATAATATTCACTAGAGTTGAACTAGTTCTATAGCCTAGTACAAATAATTTTACACTAGAGATGAACTAGCTCTATAAGCTAGTTAAAATAATTTTACAATAGAGTTGAACTAGCTCTATAAGCTTGTACAAATAAGTTTACACTAGAGCTGAAATAGCTCTATAGCCTAGTACAAAAAAATAAACATTAGAGTTGAACTAGCTCTATAAGCTAGTTCAAATAATTTTACAGTAGAGTTTAACTAACTCTATAGCCTAGTAGAAATAATTTTACACTTGAGTTGAACTACCTCTATAGCAAAGTACACATAATTTTACACTAGAGTTGAACTAGCTCTATGAGCTTGTACAAATATTTTTACACTATAGTTGAACTAGCTATATTGTCTACTGCAAATAATTTTACACTAGAGTTGAACTAGCTCTATAAACTACTTCAAATAATTTTACACTAGAGTTGAACTAGCTCTATAGCCTAGTACAAATAATTTTACACTAGAGTTGAACTAGCTCAATAACCTAGTAGAAATAATTTTACACTAGACCTGAAATAGCTCTATAAGCTTGTACAAATAATTTTACACTAGAGTTGAACTAGCTCTATAAGCTTGTACAAATAATTTTACACTAGAGTTGAACTCGCTCTATAGGCTAGTGCAAATAATTTTACACTAGAGTTGAACAAGGTCTATAAGTTTGTAGAAATAATTTTACACTAGAGTTGATCTAGCTCTATAGCCTAGTACAAATTGTTTTACACTAGAGTTGAACTATCTCTATAAGCTAGTTCAAATAATTTTACACTAGAGTTGAACTAGCTCCATAGCCTAGTACAAATTGTTTTACACTAGAGATGAACAAGCTCTATAAGCTAGTTCAAATATATTTACACTAGAGTTTAAATAGCTCTATAGCCTAGTACAAATAATTTTACTAGAGTTGAACTAGCTCTATAAGCTAGTTAAAATAATTTTACACTAGATTTGAACTAGCTCTATAACCTAGTAAAAATATTTTTACACTAGAGTAGCTCTATAGCATAGTACAAATAATTTTCCAGTAGAGTTGAACTAGCTCTATAGCATAGTACAAATAATTTTACACTAGAGTTGAACTAGCTCAATAGCCTAGTACAAATAATTTTACACAAGACTTGAACTAGCTCTATAAGCTTGTACAAATAATTTGACACTTGAGTTGAACTTGCTCTATAAGGTAGTTCAAGTAATATTACACTAGAGTTGAACTAGCTCTATAGCCTAGTACAAATAATTTTACACTAGAGTTGAACTAGCTCTATAGCCTAGTACAAATTGTTTCACACTAGAGTTGAACTAGCTCTGTAAGCTTGTACAAATAATTTTACACTAGATTTGAACTAGCTCTATAAGCTAGTTAAAATAATTTTACTGTAGAGTTGAACTAGCTCTATAGTCTAGTACAAATAATTATACACTAGAGATGAACTAGCCCTATAAGAAACTTCCAATAATTTTACACTAGAGTTGAACTAGCTCTATAGCCTAGTACAAATATTTTTACACTAGAGTTGAACTAGCTCTATAAGCTAGTTAAAATATATTCACACTAGAGTTAAACGAGATCTATAGTCTAGTACAAATAATTTTACACTAGAGTTGAACTAGCTCAATAGCCTAGTAGAAATAATTTTACACTAGAGTTGAACTAGCTTTATAAGCTTGTACAAATAATATTACACTAGAGTTGAACTCGCTCTATAAGCTAGTTCAAATAATTTTACACTAGAGTTGAACTAGGTCTATAAGCTTGTAGAAATGATTTTACACTAGTGTTGAACAAGCTCTATAGCCTAGTCCAAATTGTTTAACACTAGAGTTGAACTAGCTCTATAAGATAGTTTAAATAATTTTACAGTAGAGTTGAACAAGCTCTATAGCCAAGTACAAATT
>NC_057808.1:147763283-147764165 GCF_018294505.1 Triticum aestivum | reverse complement strand
AGCTTATACAAATCGTTTTACACTAGAGTTGAAGTAGCTCTATAAGCTAGTTCAAATATTTTTACACTAGAGTTGAACTAGCTCTATAAGCTTGTACATATCGTTTTAAAGTAGAGTTGAACTAGCGCTATAGTCTACGGCAAATAGTTTTGCACTATAGTTGAGCTAGCTCTATAAGCTAATTCAAATAATTCTACATTACAGTTGAACTAGCTCTATAGCCTAGTACAAATAATTTTACACTACAGTAGGAATAGCTCTATAGCCTAGTACAAAAAAAATTAACATAAGCTAGTTCAAATAATATTCACTAGAGTTGAACTAGTTCTATAGCCTAGTACAAATAATTTTACACTAGAGATGAACTAGCTCTATAAGCTAGTTAAAATAATTTTACAATAGAGTTGAACTAGCTCTATAAGCTTGTACAAATAATTTTACACTAGAGCTGAAATAGCTCTATAGCCTAGTACAAAAAATAAACATTAGAGTTGAACTAGCTCTATAAGCTAGTTCAAATAATTTTACAGTAGAGTTTAACTAACTCTATAGCCTAGTACAAATAATTTTACACTTGAGTTGAACTACCTCTATAGCAAAGTACACATAATTTTACACTAGAGTTGAACTAGCTCTATGAGCTTGTACAAATATTTTTACACTATAGTTGAACTAGCTCTATTGTCTACTGCAAATAATTTTACACTAGAGTTGAACTAGCTCTATAGCCTAGTACAAATAATTTTACACTAGAGTTGAACTAGCTCAATAACCTAGTAGAAATAATTTTACACTAGACCTGAAATAGCTCTATAAGCTTGTACAAATAATTTTACACTAGAGTTGAACTAGCTCTATAAGCTTGTACAAATAATTTTACAC
>NC_057808.1:147760264-147763273 GCF_018294505.1 Triticum aestivum | reverse complement strand
TAGCTCTATAAGCTAGTTAAAATAATTTTACATTAGAGTTGAACTAGCTCTATAAGTTTGTACAAATATTTTTACACTAGAGTTGAACAAGCTCTATAGCCTAGTACAAAAAAAATTTACACTAGAGTTGAACTAGCTATATAAGCTAGTTCAAATAATATTACACAAGAGTTGAACAAGCTCAATAGCCTAGTACATAATAATTTTACACTACAGTTGAACTAGCTCTATAAGCTAGTTAAAATAATTTTACACTAGAGTTGAACTAGCTCTATAAGCTTGTACAAATAATTTTACACTAGAGCTGAAATAGCTCTATAGCCTAGTACAAAAAAAATTAACATTAGAGTTGAACTAGCTCTATAAGCTAGTTCAAATAATTTTACAGTAGAGTTGAACTAACTCTATAGCCTAGTACAAATAATTTTACACTTGAGTTGAACTACCTCTATAGCATAGTACACATAATTTTACACTAGAGTTGAACTAGCTCTATGAGCTTGTACAAATATTTTTACACTACAGTTGAACTAGCTCGATTGTCTAGTGCAAATAATTTTACACTAGAGTTGAACTAGCTCTATAAACTACTTCAAATAATTTTACACTAGAGTTGAACTAGCTCTATAGCCTAGTACAAATAATTTTACACTAGAGTTGAACTAGCTCAAAAAGCTAGTAGAAATAATTTTACACTAGAGCTGAAATAGCTCTATAAGCTTGTACAAATAATTTTACAATAGAGTTGAACTAGCTCTATAAGCTTGTACAAATAATTTTACACTAGAGTTTAACTCGCTCTATAGGCTAGTGCAAATAATTTTACACTAGAGTTGAACAAGGTCTATAAGTTTGTAGAAATAATTTTACACTAGAGTTGAACTAGCTCTATAGCCTAGTACAAATTGTTTTACACTAGAGTTGGACTATCTCTATAAGCTAGTTCAAATAATTTTACACTAGAGTTGAACTAGCTCCATAGCCTAGTACAAATTGTTTTACACAAGAGATGAACAAGCTCTATAAGCTAGTTCAAATATTTTTACACTAGAGTTTAACTAGCTCTATAGCCTAGTACAAATAATTTTACTAGAGTTGAACTATCTCTATAAGCTAGTTCAAATAATTTTACACTAGATTTGAACTAGCTCTATAACCTAGTAAAAATATTTTTACACTAGTGTTGAACTAGCTCTATAGCATAGTACAAATAATTTTACACTAGAGTTGAACTAGCTCTATAGCATAGTACAAATAATTTTACACTAGAGTTGAACTAGCACAATAGCCTAGTACAAATTATTTTACACAAGACTTGAACTAGCTCTATTAGCTTGTACAAATAATTTGACACTTGAGTTGAACTTGCTCTATAAGGTAGTTCAAATAATATTACACTAGAGTTGAACTAGCTCTATAGCCTAGTACAAATAATTTTAAACTAGAGTTGAACTCGCTCTATAGCCTAGTACAAATTGTTTTACACTAGAGTTGAACTAGCTCTGTAAGCTTGTACAAATAATTTTACACTAGAGTTGAACTAGCTCTATAAGCTAGTTAAAATAATTTTACTCTAGAGTTGAACTAGCTGTATAGTCTACTACAAATAATTTTACACTAGAGTTGAACTAGCCCTATAAGCAACTTCCAATAATTTTGCACGAGAGTTGAACTAGCTCTATAGCCTAGTACAAATATTTTTACACTAGAGTTGAACTAGCTCTATAAGCTAGTTAAAATATTTTCACACTAGAGTTAAACTAGATCTATAGTCTAGTACAAATAATTTTACACTAGAGTTGAACTAGCTCAATAGCCTAGTAGAAATAATTTTACACTAGAGTTGAACTAGCTCTATAAGCTTGTACAAATAATTTTACACTAGAGTTCAACTAGCTCTATAAGCTAGTTCAAATAATTTTACACTAGAGTTGAACTAGGTCTATAAGCTTGTAGAAATGATTTTACACTAGAGTTGAACAAGTTCTATAGCCTAGTCCAAATTGTTTAACACTAGAGTTGAACTAGCTCTATAAGATAGTTCAAATAATTTTACACTAGAGTTGAACAAGCTCTATAGCCTAGTACAATTTTTTTGCACTAGAGTTGAACAAGCTTTATAAGCATGTTCAAATATTTTTACACTAGAGTTGAACTAGCTCTATAGCCTAGTACAAATAATTTTACACTAGAGTTGAACTAGCTCTATAACCTAGTAAAAATATTTCAACACCAGAGTTGAACTAGCTCTATAGCCTAGTACAAATAATTTTACACTAGAGTTGAACTAGCTCTATGAGATTATACAAATCATTTTACAGTAGAGTTGAAGTATCTCTATAAGCTAGTTCAAATATTTTTACACTAGAGTTGAACTAGCTCTATAAGCTTGTACATATCTTTTTTCAGTAGAGTTGAACTAGCTCTATAGTCTACTGCAAATAGTTTACACTATAGTTTAGCTAGCACTATAAGCTAATTCAAATAATTCTACATTAGAGTTGAACTAGCTCTATAGCCTAATAAAAATATTTTTACTCGAGAGTTGAACTAGCTCTATATGTTTGTACAAATAATTTTACACTAGAGTTGAACTAGCTCTAAAGCCTAGTACAAAAAAATAACACTAGAGTTGAACTAGCTCTATAAGCTAGTTCAAATAATATTCACTAGAGTTGAACTAGCTCTATAGCCTAGTACAAATAATTTTACACTAGAGTTGAACTAGCTCTATAAGCTATTTAAAATAATTTTACACTAGAGTTGAACTAGCTCTATAAGCTTGTACAAATAATTTTACACTAGAGCTGAAATTGCTCTATAGCCTAGTACAAAAAATTTAACATTAGAGTTGAACTAGCTCTATAAGCTAGTTCAAATAATTTTACACTAGAGTTGAACTAGCTCTATAGCCTAGTACAAATAATTGTACACTAGAGTTGAACTACCTATATAGCCTAGTACACATAATTTTACACTAGAGTTGAACTACCTCTATAAGCTTGTACA
>NC_057808.1:147757264-147759751 GCF_018294505.1 Triticum aestivum | reverse complement strand
TTTTACACTAGAGTTGAACTAGCTCAATAACCTAGTAGAAATAATTTTACACTAGAGTTGAACTAGCTCTATAAGCTTGTACAAATAATCGTACACTAGAGTTGAACTAGCTATATAAGCTTGTACAAATAATTTTACACTAGAGTTGAACTCGCTCTATAAGCTAGTTCAAATAATTTTACACTAGAGTTGAACAAGGTCTATAAGTTTGTTGAAATAATTTTACACTAGAGTTGAACTAGCTCTATGGACTAGTACAAATTGTTTTACACTAGAGTTGAACTATCTCTATAAGCTAATTCAAATAATTTTACACTAGAGTTGAACTACCTCTATAGCCTAGTACAATTTTTTTACACTGGAGATGAACAAGCTCTATAAGCTAGTTCAAATATTTTTACACTAGAGTTGAACTAGCTCTATAGCCTAGTACAAATAATTTTATACTAGAGTTGAACTAGCTCTATAGCCTAGTACAAATAATTGTACACTAGAGTTGAACTACCTCTATAGCCTAGTACACATAATTTTACACTAGAGTTGAACTACCTCTATAAGCTTGTACAAATAATTTTACACTACAGTTGAACTAGCTCTATAGTCTAGTACAAATAATTTTACACTAGAGTTGAACTAGCTCTATAAGCTACTGCAAATATTTTTACACTAGAGTTGAACTAGCTCTATAGCCTAGTATAAATATTTTTACACCAGAATTGAACTAGCTCTATAAGCTTTGTAAATGAATTTTGCACTAGAGTTGAACTAGCTCTATAGCCTAGTACAAACAATTTTACACTAGAGTTGAACTAGCTCAATAACCTAGTAGAAATAATTTTACACTAGAGTTGAACTAGCTCTATAAGCTTGTACAAATAATCGTACACTAGAGTTGAACTAGCTATATAAGCTTGTACAAATAATTTTACACTAGAGTTGAACTAGCTCTATAAGCTAGTTCAAATAATATTCACTAGAGTTTAACTAGCTCTATAGCCTAGTACAAATAATTTTACTAGAGTTGAACTAGCTCTATAAGCTAGTTCAAATAATTTTACACTAGAGTTGAACTAGCTCTATAACCTAGTAAAATTTTTTTTACACTAGAGTTGAACTAGCTCTATAGCATAGTACAAATAATTTTACACTAGAGTTGAACTAGCTCAATACCCTAGTACAAATTATTTTACACAAGACTTGAACTAGCTCTATAAGCTTGTACAAATAATTTGACACTTGAGTTTAACTTGCTCTATAAGGTAGTTCAAATAATATTACACTAGACTTGAACTAGCTCTATAGCCTAGTACAAATAATTTTAAACTAGAGTTGAACTCGCTCTATAGCCTAGTACAAATTGTTTTACACAAGAGTTGAACTAGCTCTGTAAGCTTGTACAAATAATTTTACACTAGAGTTGAACTAGCTCTATAAGCTAGTTAAAATAATTTTACTCTAGAGTTGAACTAGCTCTATAGTCTAGTACAAATAATTTTACACTAGAGTTGAACTAGCCCTATAGGCAACTTCCAATAATTTTACACTAGAGTTGAACTAGCTCTATAGCCTAGTACAAATATTTTTACATCAGAGTTGAACTAGCTCTATAAGCTAGTTAACATATTTTCACACCAGAGTTAAACTAGATCTATAGTCTAGTACAAATAATTTTACACTAGAGTTGAACTAGCTCAATAGCCTAGTAGAAATAATTTTACACTAGAGTTGAACTAGCTCTATAAGCTTGTACAAATAATTTTACACTAGAGTTGAACTAGCTCTATAAGCTAGTTCAAATAATTTTACACTAGAGTTGAACTAGCTCTATAAGCTTGTAGAAATGATTTTACACTAGAGTTGAAAAAGTTCTATAGCCTAGTCCAAATTGTTTAACACTAGAGTTGAACTAGCTCTATAAGATAGTTCAAATAATTTTGCACTAGAGTTGAACAACCTCTATAGCCTAGTACAATTTTTTTGCACTAGAGTTGAACAAGCTTTATAAGCATGTTCAAATATTTTTACACTAGAGTTGAACTAGCTCTATAGCCTAGTACAAATAATTTTACACTAGAGTTGAACTAGCTCTATAACCTAGTAAAAATATTTTAACACCAGAGTTGAACTAGCTCTATAGCCTAGTACAAATAATTTTACACTAGAGTTGAACTAGCTCTATTAGCTAGTTAAATGAATTTTGCACTAGAGTTGAACTAGCTCTATAGCCTAGTACAAATAATTTTACACTAGAGTTGAACTAGCTCAATAACCTAGTAGAAATAATTTTACACTAGAGTTGAACTAGCTCTATAAGCTTGTACAAATAATCGTACACTAGAGTTGAACTAGCTATATAAGCTTGTACAAATAATTTTACACTAGAGTTGAACTCGCTCTATAAGCTAGTTCAAATAATTTTACACTAGAGTTGAACAAGGTCTATAAGTTTGTTGAAATAATTTTACACTAGAGTTGAACTAGCTCTAT
>NC_057808.1:147751495-147756677 GCF_018294505.1 Triticum aestivum | reverse complement strand
AAATAATTGTACACTAGAGTTGAACTACCTCTATAGCCTAGTACACATAATTTTACACTAGAGTTGAACTACCTCTATAAGCTTGTACAAATAATTTTACACTACAGTTGAACTAGCTCTATAGTCTAGTACAAATAATTTTACACTAGAGTTGAACTAGCTCTATAAGCTACTTCAAATATTTTTACACTAGAGTTGAACTAGCTCTATAGCCTAGTATAAATATTTTTACACTAGAATTGAACTAGCTCTATAAGCTTTGTAAATGAATTTTGCACTAGAGTTGAACTAGCTCTATAGACTAGTACAAACAATTTTACACTAGAGTTGAACTAGCTCAATAACCTAGTAGAAATAATTTTACACTAGAGTTGAACTAGCTCTATAAGCTTGTACAAATAATCGTACACTAGAGTTGACCTAGCTATATAGGCTTGTACAAATAATTTTACACTAGAGTTGAAATCGCTCTATAAGCTAGTTCAAATAATTTGACACTAGAGTTGAACAAGGTCTATAAGTTTGTAGAAATAATTTTACACTAGAGTTGAACTAGATCTATAGCCTAGTACAAATTGTTTTACACTAGAGTTGAACTATCTCTGTAAGCTAGTTCAAATAATTTTACACTAGAGTTGAACTAGCTCTATAGCCTAGTACAAATTGTTTTACACTAGAGTTTAACTATCTCTATAAGCTAGTTCAAATAATTTTACACTAGAGTTGAACTAGCTCTATAGCCTAGTACAAATTGTTTTACACTAGAGATGAACAAGCTCTATAAGCTAGTTCAAATATTTTTATACTAGAGTTTAACTAGCTCTATAGCCTAGTACAAATAATTTTACTAGAGTTGAACTAGCTCTATAAGCTAGTTCAAATAATTTTACACTAGAGTTGAACTAGCTCTATAACCTAGTAAAAATTTTTTTACACTAGAGTTGAACTAGCTCTATAGCATAGTACAAATAATTTTACACTAGAGTTGAACTAGCTCTATAGCATAGTACAAATAATTTTACACTAGAGTTGAACTTGCTCAATACCCTAGTACAAATTATTTTACACAAGACTTGAACTAGCTCTATAAGCTAATACAAATAATTTGACACTTGAGTTTAACTTGCTCTATAAGGTAGTTCAAATAATATTACACTAGACTTGAACTAGCTCTATAGCCTAGTACAAATAATTTTAAACTAGAGTTGAACTCGCTCTATAGCCTAGTACAAATTGTTTTACACAAGAGTTGAACTAGCTCTGTAAGCTTGTACAAATAATTTTACACTAGAGTTGAACTAGCTCTATAAGCTAGTTAAAATAATTTTACTCTAGAGTTGAACTAGCTCTATAGTCTAGTACAAATAATTTTACACTAGAGTTGAACTAGCCCTATAGGCAACTTCCAATAATTTTACACTAGAGTTGAACTAGCTCTATAGCCTAGTACAAATATTTTTACACCAGAGTTGAACTAGCTCTATAAGCTAGTTAACATATTTTCACACCAGAGTTAAACTAGATCTATAGTGTAGTACAAATAATTTTACACTAGAGTTGAACTAGCTCAATAGCCTAGTAGAAATAATTTTACACTAGAGTTGAACTAGCTCTATAAGCTTGTACAAATAATTTTACACTAGAGTTGAACTAGCTCTATAAGCTAGTTCAAATAATTTTACACTAGAGTTGAACTAGCTCTATAAGCTTGTAGAAATGATTTTACACTAGAGTTGAAAAAGTTCTATAGCCTAGTCCAAATTGTTTAACACTAGAGTTGAACTAGCTCTATAAGATAGTTCAAATAATTTTGCACTAGAGTTGAACAACCTCTATAGCCTAGTACAATTTTTTTGCACTAGAGTTGAACAAGCTTTATAAGCATGTTCAAATATTTTTACACTAGAGTTGAACTAGCTCTATAGCCTAGTACTAATAATTTTACACTAGAGTTGAACTAGCTCTATAACCTAGTAAAAATATTTTAACACCAGAGTTGAACTAGCTCTATAGCCTAGTACAAATAATTTTACACTAGAGTTGAACTAGCTCTATGAGCTTATACAAATCATTTTACACTAGAGTTGAAGTATCTCTATAAGCTAGTTCAAATATTTTTACACTAGAGTTGAAGTAGCTCTATAAGCTTGTACATATCATTTTTCAGTAGAGTTGAACTAGCTCTATAGTCTACTGCAAATAGTTTACACTATAGTTGAGATAGCACTATAAGCTAATTCAAATAATTCTACATTAGAGTTGAACGAGCTCTATATGTTTGTACAAATAATTTTACACTAGAGTTGAACTAGCTCTAAAGCCTAGTACAAAAAAATAACACTAGAGTTCAACTAGCTCTATAAGCTAGTTCAAATAATATTCGCTAGAGTTGAACTAGCTCTATAGTCTAGTACAAATAATTTTACACTAGAGTTGAACTAGCTCTATAAGCTACTTCAAATATTTTTACACTAGTGTTGAACTAGCTCTATAGCCTAGTACAAATAATTTTGTACTAGAGTTGAACTAGCTCTATAGCCTAGTAAAAATAATTGTACACTAGAGTTGAACTACCTCTATAGACTAGTACACATAATTTTACACTAGAGTTGAACTACCTCTATAAGCTTGTACAAATAATTTTACACTACAGTTGAACTAGCTATATAGTCTAGTACAAATAATTTTACACTAGAGTTGAACTAGCTCTATAAGCTACTTCAAATAATTTTACACTAGAGTTGAACTAGCTCTATAGCCTAGTACAAATATTTTTACACTAGAGTTGTACTAGCTCTATAAGCTTGTTAAATGAATTTTGCACTAGAGTTGAACTAGCTCTATAGCCTAGTACAAATAATTTTACACTAGAGTTGAACTAGCTCAATAACCTAGTAGAAATAATTTTACACTAGAGTTGAACTAGCTCTATAAGCTTGTACGAATAATCGTACACTAGAGTTGAACTAGCTATATAAGCTTGTACAAATAATTTTACACTAGAGTTGAACTCGCTCTATAAGCTAGTTCAAATAATTTGACACTAGAGTTGAACAAGGTCTATAAGTTTGTAGAAATAATTTTACACTAGAGTTGAACTAGCTCTATAGTCTAGTAAAAATTGTTTTACACTAGAGTTGAACTATCTCTATAAGCTAGTTCAAATAATTTTACCCTAGAGTTGAACTAGCTCTATAGCCTAATACAAATTTTTTTACACTGGAGTTGAACAAGCTCTATAAGCTAGTTCAAATATTTTTACACTAGAGTTGAACTAGCTCTATAGCCTAGTACAAATAATTTTGTACTAGAGTTGAACTAGCTCTATAAGCTAGTTCAAATAATTTTACACTAGAGTTGAACTAGCTCTATCACCTACTAAAAATATTTTTACACTAGAGTTGAACTAGCTCTATAGCATAGTACAAATAATTTTACAGTAGAGTTGAACTAGCTCAATAGCCTAGTAGAAATAATTTTACACTAGAGTCGAACTACCTCTATAAGCTTGTACAAATAATTTTACACTACAGTTGAACTAGCTCTATAGTCTAGTACAAATAATTTTACACTAGAGTTGAACTAGCTCTATAAGCTACTTCAAATAATTTTACACTCGAGTTGAACTAGCTCTATAGCCTAGTACAAATATTTTTACACTAGAGTTGAACTAGCTCTATAAGCTTGTTAAATGAATTTTGCACTAGAGTTGAACTAGCTCTATAGCCTAGTACAAATAATTTTACACTAGAGTTGAACTAGCTCAATAACCTAGTAGAAATAATTTTACACTAGAGTTGAACTAGCTCTATAAGCTTGTACAAATAATCGTACACTAGAGTTGAACTAGCTATATAAGCTTGTACAAATAATTTTACACTAGAGTTGAACTCGCTCTATAAGCTAGTTCAAATAATTTTACACTAGAGTTGAACAAGGTCTATAAGTTTGTAGAAATAATTTTACACTAGAGTTTAACCAGCTCTATAGCCTAGTACAAATTGTTTTACACTAGAGTTGAACTCTCTCTATAAGCTAGTTCAAATAATTTACACTAGAGTTGAACTAGCTCTATAGCCTAGTACAATTTTTTTTACACTCGAGTTGAACAAGCTCTATAAGCTAGTTCAAATATTTTTACACTAGAGTTGAACTAGCTCTATAGCCTAGTACAAATAATTTTATACTTGAGTTGAACTAGCTCTATAAGCTAGTTCAAATAATTTTACACTAGAGTTGAACTAGCTCTATCAGCTAGTAAAAATATTTTTACACTAGATTTGAACTAGCTCTATAGCATAGTACAAATAATTTTACACTAGAGTTGAACTAGCTCAATAGCCTAGTAGAAATAATTTGACACTAGAGTTGAACTTGCTCTATAAGGTAGTTCAAATAATTTTACACTAGAGTTGAACTAGCTCTATAGCATAATACAAATAATTTTAAACTAGAGTTGAACTAGATCTATAGCCTAGTACAAATTGTTTTACACTAGAGTTGAACTAGCTCTCTAAGCTTGTACAAATATTTTTACACTAGAGTTGAACTAGCTCTATAAGCTAGTTAAATGAATTTTGCACTAGAGTTGTACTAGCTCTATAGCCTAGTACAAATAATTTTACACTAGAGTTGAACTAGCTCAATAACCTAGTAGACATAATTTTACACTAGAGTTGAACTAGCTCTATAAGCTTGTACAAATAATCGTTCACTAGAGTTGAACTAGCTATATAAGCTTGTACAAATAATTTTACACTAGAGTTGAACTCGCTCTATAAGCTAGTTCAAATAATTTTACACTAGAGTTGAACAAGGTCTATAAGTGTGTAGAAATAATTTTACACTAGAGTTGAACTAGCCCTATAAGCAACTTCCAATAATTTTACACTAGAGTTGAACTAGCTCTATAGCCTAGTACAAATTGTTTTACACTAGAGTTGAACTATCTCTATAAGCTAGTTCAAATAATTTTACACTAGAGTTGAACTAGCTCTATAGCCTAGTACAATTTTTTTACACTGGAGTTGAACAAGCTCTATAAGCTAGTTCAAATATTTTTACACTAGAGTTGAACTAGCTCTATAGCCTAGTACAAATAATTTTATACTAGAGTTGAACTAGCTCTATAAGCTAATTCAAATAATTTTACACTAGAGTTGAACTAGCTCTATCACCGAGT
>NC_057808.1:147743476-147751255 GCF_018294505.1 Triticum aestivum | reverse complement strand
AATAGCCTAGTAGAAATAATTTGACACTAGAGTTGAACTTGCTCTATAAGGTAGTTCAAATAATTTTACACAAGAGTTGAACTAGCTCTATAGCCTAGTACAAATAATTTTAAACTAGAGTTGAACTAGATCTATAGCCTAGTACAAATTGTTTTACACTAGAGTTGAACTAGCTCTCTAAGCTTGTACAAATAATTTTACACTAGAGTTGAACTAGCTCTATAGTCTAGTACAGATAATTTTACACTAGAGTTGAACTAGCTCTATGAGCTTGTACAAATAATTTTACACTAGAATTGAAGTCGCTCTATAAGCTAGTTCAACTAATTTTACAGTAGAGTTGAACTAGCTCTATAGTCTAGTACAAATAATTTTATAATATAGTTGAACTAGCTCTATAAGCTAATTCAAATAATTCTACATTAGAGTTGAACTAGCTCTATAGCCTAATAGAAATATTTTTACACTAGAGTTGAACTAGCTCTATAAGTTTGTACAAATAAATTTTCACTAGAGGTTAACTAGCTCTATAGCCTAGTACCAAAAAAATTAACACTAGAGTTGAACTAGCTCTATAAGCTAGTTCAAATAATATTACACCAGAGTTGAACTAGCTCTATAGCCTAGTACATAATAATTTTACACTATAGTTGAACTAGCTCTATAAGCTAGTTAAAATATACACTAGAGATGAACTAGCTCTATAAGCTTGTACGAATAATTTTACACTAGAGCTGAAATAGCTCTATAGCCTAGTACAAAAAAATTAACATTAGAGTTGAACTAGCTCGATAAGCTAGTTCAAATAATTTTACACTAGAGTTGAACTAACTTTATAGCCTAGTACACATAATTTTACACTGGAGTTGAACTACCTCTATAAGCTTGTACAAATAATTTTACACTATAGTTGAACTAGCTCTATAGTCTAGTACAAATAATTTTACACTAGAGTTGAACTAGCTCTATAAGCTACTTCAAATAATTTTACACTAGAGTTGAACTAGCTCTATACCCTAGTACAAATATATTTACACTAGAGTTGAACTAGCTCTATAAGCTAGTTAAATGAATTTTGCACTAGAGTTGAACTAGCTCTATAGCCTAGTACAAGTAATTTTACACTAGAGTTGAACTAGCTCAATAACCTAGTAGAAATAATTTTACACTAGAGTTGAAATAGCTCTATAATCTTCTACAAATAATCATACACTAGAGTTGAACTAGCTATATAAGCTTGTACAAATAATTTTACACTAGAGTTGAACTCGCTCTATAAGCTAGTTCAAATAATTTTACACCAGAGTTGAACAAGGTCTATAAGTTTGTAGAAATAATTTTACACTAGAGTTGAACTAGCTCTATAGCATAGTACAAATTGTTTTACACTAGAGTTGAACTATCTCTATAAGCTAGTTCAAATAATTTTACACTAGAGTTGAACTAGCTAGCTCTATAGCCTAGTACAATTTTTTTTACACTGGAGTTGAACAAGCTCTATAAGATAGTTCAAATATTTTTACACTAGAGTTGAACTAGCTCTATAGCGTAGTACAAATAATTTTACACTAGAGTTGAACTATCTCTATAAGCTAGTTCAAATAATTTTACACTAGAGTTGAACTAGCTCTATCACCTAGTAAAAATATTTTTACACTAGAGTTGAACTAGCTCTATAGCATAGTAGAAATAATTTTACACTAGAGTTGAACTAGCTCAATAGCCTAGTAGAAATAATGTGACACTAGAGTTGAACTTGCTCGATAAGGTAGTTCAAAAAATTTTACACTAGAGTTGAACTAGCTCTATAGCCTAGTACAAATAATTTAAAACTAGAGTTGCACTAGATCTATAGCCTAGTACAAATTGTTTTACACTAGAGTTGAACTAGCTCTCTAAGCTTGTACAAATAATTTTACACTAGAGTTGAACTAGCTCTATAGTCTAGTACAAATAATTTTACACTAGAGTTGAACTAGCTCTATGAGCTTGTACAAATCATTTTACACTAGAGTTGAAGTTGCTCTATAAGCTAGTTCAACCAATTTTACACTAGAGTTGAACTAGGTCTATAAGCTTGTACATATCATTTTACACTAGAGTTGAACTAGCTCTATAGTCTAGTACAAATAATTTTATAGTATAGTTGAACTAGCTCTATAAACTAATTCAAATAATTGTACATTAGAGTTGAACTAGCTCTATAGCCTAATAGAAATATTTTTACACTAGACTTGAACTAGCTCTATAAGTTTGTACAAATAATTTTACACTAGAGTTCAACTAGCTCTATAGCCTAGTACCAAAAAAATTAACACTAGAGTTGAACTAGCTCTATAGCCTAGTACATAATAATTTTACACTAGTGTTGAGCTAGCTCTATGAGCTTGTACAAATAATTTTACACTAGAGCTGAAATAGCTCAATAGCCTAGTACAAAAAAATTAACATTAGAGTTGAACTAGCTCTATAAGAGTTCAAATAATTTTACACTAGAGTTGAACTAACTCTATAGCCTAGTACAAATAATTTTACACTAGAGTTGAACTACCTCTATAGCCTAGTACACATAATTTTACACTAGAGTTGAACTACCTCTATAAGCTTGTACGAATAATTTTACACTACAGTTGAACTAGCTCTATAGTCTAGTACAAATAATTTTACACTAGAGTTGAACTAGCTCTATAAGCTACTTCAAATAATTTTACACTAGAGTTGAACTAGCTCTATAGCCTAGTACAAATATTTTTACACTAGAGTTGAACTAGCTATATAAGCTAGTTCAATGAATTTTGCACTAGAGTTGAACTAGCTCTATAGCCTAGTACAAATAATTTCACACTAGAGTTGAACTAGCTCAATAACCTAGTAGAAATAATTTTACACTAGAGTTGAACTAGCTCTATAAGCTTGTACAAATAATCATACACTAGAGTTAAACTAGCTATATAAGCTTGTACAAATAATTTTACACTAGAGTTGAACTAGCTCTATGAGCTTGTACAAATCATTTTACACTAGAGTTGAAGTTGCTCTATAAGCTAGTTCAACCAATTTTACACTAGAGTTGAACTAGCTCTATAAGCTTGTACATATAATTTTACACTAGAGTTGAACTAGCTCTATAGTCTAGTACAAATAATTTTATAGTATAGTTGAACTAGCTCTATAAGCTAATTCAAATAATTCTACATTAGAGTTGAACTAGCTCTATAGCCTAATAGAAATATTTTTACACTAGAGTTGAACTAGCTCTATAAGTTTGTACAAATAATTTTACACTAGAGTTCAACTAGCTCTATAGCCTAGTACCAAAAAAATTAACACTAGAGTTGAACTAGCTCTATAGCCTAGTACATAATTATTTTACACTACAGTTGAACTAGCTCTATAAGCTAGTTAAAATATACACTAGAGATGAACTAGCTCTATAAGCTTGTACGAATAATTTTACACTAGAGCTGAAATAGCTCTATAGCCTAGTACAAAAAAATTAACATTAGAGTTGAACTAGCTCGATAAGCTAGTTCAAATAATTTTACACTAGAGTTGAACTAACTCTATAGCTTAGTACACATAATTTTACACTAGAGTTGAACTACCTCTATAAGCTTGTACAAATAATTTTACACTATAGTTGAACTAGCTCTATAGTCTAGTACAAATAATTTTACACTAGAGGTTAACTAGCTCTATAAGCTACTTCAAATAATTTTACACTAGATTTGAACTAGCTCTATACCCTAGTACAAATATATTTACACTAGAGTTGAACTAGCTCTATAAGCTAGTTAAATGAATTTTGCACTAGAGTTGAACTAGCTCTATAGCCTAGTACAAGTAATTTTAGACTAGAGTTGAACTAGCTCAATAACCTAGTAGAAATAATTTTACACTAGAGTTGAAATAGCTCTATAATCTTCTACAAATAATCATACACTAGAGTTGAACTAGCTATATAAGCTTGTACAAATAATTTTACACTAGAGTTGAACTCGCTCTATAAGCTAGTTCAAATAATTTTACACTAGAGTTGAACAAGGTCTATAAGTTTGTAGAAATAATTTTACACTAGAGTTGAACTAGCTCTATAGCATAGTACAAATTGTTTTACACTAGAGTTGAACTGCCTCTATAAGCTAGTTCAAATAATTTTACACTAGAGTTGAACTAGCTAGCTCTATAGCCTAGTACAATTTTTTTTACACTCGAGTTGAACAAGCTCTATAAGATAGTTCAAATATTTTTACACTAGAGTTGAACTAGCTCTATAGCGTAGTACAAATAATTTTACACTAGAGTTGAACTATCTCTATAAGCTAGTTCAGATAATTTTACACTAGAGTTGAACTAGCTCTATCACCTTGTAAAAATATTTTTACACTAGAGTTGAACTAGCTCTATAGCATAGTACAAATAATTTTACACTAGAGTTGAACTAGCTCAATAGCCTAGTAGAAATAATGTGACACTAGAGTTGAACTTGCTCGATAAGGTAGTTCAAAATTTTTTACACTAGAGTTGAACTAGCTCTATAGCCTAGTACGAATAATTTAAAACTAGAGTTGCACTAGATCTATAGCCTAGTACAAATTGTTTTACACTAGAGTTGAACTAGCTCTCTAAGCTTGTACAAATAATTTTACACTAGAGTTGAACTAGCTCTATAGTCTAGTACAAATAATTTTACACTAGAGTTGAACTAGCTCTATGAGCTTGTACAAATCATTTTACACTAGAGGTGAAGTTGCTCTATAAGCTCGTTCAACCAATTTTACACTAGAGTTGAACTAGCTCTATAAGCTTGTACATATCATTTTACACTAGAGTTGAACTAGCTCTATAGTCTAGTACAAATAATTTTATAGTATAGTTGAACTAGCTCTATAAGCTAATTCAAATAATTCTACATTAGAGTTGAACTAGCTCTATAGCCTAATAGAAATATTTTTACACTAGAGTTGAACTAGCTCTATAAGTTTGTACAAATAATTTTACACTAGAGTTCAACTAGCTCTATAGCCTAGTACCAAAAAAATTAACACTAGAGTTGAACTAGCTCTATAGCCTAGTACATAATAATTTTACACTAGTGTTGAGCTAGCTCTATGAGCTTGTACAAATAATTTTACACTAGAGCTGAAATAGCTCAATAGCCTAGTACAAAAAAATTAACATTAGAGTTGAACTAGCTCTATAAGAGTTCAAATAATTTTACACTAGAGTTGAACTAACTCTATAGCCTAGTACAAATAATTTTACACTAGAGTTGAACTACCTCTATAGCCTAGTACACATAATTTTACACTAGAGTTGAACTACCTCTATAAGCTTGTACGAATAATTTTACACTACAGTTGAACTAGCTCTATAGTCTAGTACAAATAATTTTACACTAGAGTTGAACTAGCTCTATAAGCTACTTCAAATAATTTTACACTAGAGTTGAACTAGCTCTATAGCCTAGTACAAATATTTTTACACTAGAGTTGAACAAGCTATATAAGCTAGTTCAATGAATTTTGCACTAGAGTTGAACTAGCTCTATAGCCTAGTACAAATAATTTCACATTAGAGTTGAACTAGCTCAATAACCTAGTAGAAATAATTTTACACTAGAGTTGAACTAGCTCTATAAGCTTGTACAAATAATCATACACTAGAGTTAAACTAGCTATATAAGCTTGTACAAATAATTTTACACTAGAGTTGAACTAGCTCTATGAGCTTGTACAAATCATTTTACACTAGAGTTGAAGTTGCTCTAGAAGCTAGTTCAACCAATTTTACACTAGAGTTGAACTAGCTCTATAAGCTTGTACATATAATTTTACACTAGAGTTGAACTAGCTCTATAGTCTAGTACAAATAATTTTATAGTATAGTTGAACTAGCTCTATAAGCTAATTCAAATAATTCTACATTAGAGTTGAACTAGCTCTATAGCCTAATAGAAATATTTTTACACTAGAGTTGAACTAGCTCTATAAGTTTGTACAAATAATTTTACACTAGAGTTCAACTAGCTCTATAGCCTAGTACCAAAAAAATTAACACTAGAGTTGAACTAGCTCTATAGCCTAGTACATAATAATTTTACACTAGTGTTGAGCTAGCTCTATGAGCTTGTACAAATAATTTTACACTAGAGCTGAAATAGCTCAATAGCCTAGTACAAAAAAATTAACATTAGAGTTGAACTAGCTCTATAAGAGTTCAAATAATTTTACACTAGAGTTGAACTAACTCTATAGCCTAGTACAAATAATTTTACACTAGAGTTGAACTACCTCTATAGCCTAGTACACATAATTTTACACTAGAGTTGAACTACCTCTATAAGCTTGTACGAATAATTTTACACTACAGTTGAACTAGCTCTATAGTCTAGTACAAATAATTTTACACTAGAGTTGAACTAGCTCTATAAACTACTTCAAATAATTTTACACTAGAGTTGAACTAGCTCTATACCCTAGTACAAAAATTTTTACACTAGAGTTGAACTAGCAATATAAGCTAGTTCAATGAATTTTGCACTAGAGTTGAACTAGCTCTATAGCCTAGTACAAATAATTTCACACTAGAGTTGAACTAGCTCAATAACCTAGTAGAAATAATTTTACACTAGAGTTGAACTAGCTCTATAAGCTTGTACAAATAATCATACACTAGAGTTAAACTAGCTATATAAGCTTGTACAAATAATTTTACACTAGAGTTGAACTCGCTCTATAAGCTAGTTCAAATAATTTTAAACTAGAGTTGAACAAGGTCTATAAGTTTGTAGAAATAATTTTACACTAGAGTTGAACTAGCTCTATAGCCTAGTACAAATTGTTTTACACTAGAGATGAACTATCTCTATAAGCTAGTTCAAATAATTTTACACTAGAGTTGAACTAGCTCTATAGCCTAGTACATTTTTTTTACACTGGAGCTGAACAAGCTCTATAAGCTAGTTCAAATATTTTTACACTAGAGTTGAACTAGCTCTATAGCCTAGTACAAATAATTTTACAATAGAGTTGAACTAGCTCTATAAGCTAGTTCAAATAATTTTACACTAGAGTTGAACTAGCTCTATCACCTAGTAAAAATATTTTTACACTAGAGTTGAACTAGCTCTATAGCATAGTACAAATAATTTTGCACTAGAGTTGAACTAGCTCAATAGCCTAGTAGAAATAATTTGACACTAGAGTTGAACTTGCTGTATTAGGTAGTTCAAATAATTTTACACTAGAGTTGAACTAGCTCTATAGCCTAGTACAAATAATTTTAAACTAGAGTTGAACAAGATCTATAGCCTAGTACAAATTGTTTTACACTAGAGTTGAACTAGCTCTATAGTCTAGTACAAATAATTTTACACTAGAGTTGAACTAGCTCTATGAGCTTGTGCAAATCATTTTACACTAGAGTTGAAGTCGCTCTATAAGCTAGTTCAACTAATTTTACACTAGAGTTGAACTAGCTCTATAAGCTTGTACATATCATTTTACACTAGAGTTGAACTAGCTCTATAGTCTAGTACAAATAATTTTATAGTATAGTTGAACTAGCTCTATAAGCTAATTCAAATAATTCTACATTAGAGTTGAACAAGCTCTATAGCCTAATAGAAATATTTTTACACTAGAGTTGAACTAGCTCTATAAGTTTGTACAAATAATTTTACACTAGAGTTGAACTAGCTCTATAGCCTAGTACCAAAAAAATTAACATTAGAGTTGAACTAGCTCTATAAGCTAGTTCAAATAATTTTACACTAGA
>NC_057808.1:147741137-147743305 GCF_018294505.1 Triticum aestivum | reverse complement strand
ACTAGCTCTATAAGTTTGTACAAATAATTTTACACTAGAGTTGAACTAGCTCTATCAGCTTGTACAAATCATTTTACACTAGAGTTGAAGTCCCTCTATAAGCTAGTTCAAGCAATTTTACACTAGAGTTGAACTAGCTCTATAAGCTTGTACATATCATTTTACACTAGAGTTGAACTAGCTCTATAGTCTAGTACAAATAATTTTATAGTATAGTTGAACTAGCTCTATAAGCTAATTCAAATAATTCTACATTAGAGTTGAACTAGCTCTATAGCCTAATAGAAATATTTTTACACTAGAGTTGAACTAGCTCTATAAGTTTGTACAAATAATTTTACACTAGAGTTCAACTAGCTCTATAGCCTAGTACCAAAAAAATTAACACTAGAGTTGAACTAGCTCTATAGCCTAGTACATAATAATTTTACACTAGTGTTGAGCTAGCTCTATGAGCTTGTACAAATAATTTTACACTAGAGCTGAAATAGCTCAATAGCCTAGTACAAAAAAATTAACATTAGAGTTGAACTAGCTCTATAAGAGTTCAAATAATTTTACACTAGAGTTGAACTAACTCTATAGCCTAGTACAAATAATTTTACACTCGAGTTGAACTACCTCTATAGCCTAGTACACATAATTTTACACTAGAGTTGAACTACCTCTATAAGCTTGTACGAATAATTTTACACTACAGTTGAACTAGCTCTATAGTCTAGTACAAATAATTTTACACTAGAGTTGAACTAGCTCTATAAGCTACTTCAAATAATTTTACACTAGAGTTGATCTAGCTCTATAGCCTAGTACAAATATTTTTACACTAGAGTTGAACTAGCTATATAAGCTAGTTCAATGAATTTTGCACTAGAGTTGAACTAGCTCTATAGCCTAGTACAATTAATTTCACACTAGAGTTGAACTAGCTCAATAACCTAGTAGAAATAATTTTACACTCGAGTTGAACTAGCTCTATAAGCTTGTACAAATAATCATACACTAGAGTTAAACTAGCTATATAAGCTTGTACAAATAATTTTACACTAGAGTTGAACTCGCTCTATAAGCTAGTTCAAATAATTTTAAACTAGAGTTGAACAAGGTCTATAAGTTTGTAGAAATAATTTTACACTAGAGTTGAACTAGCTCTATAGCCTAGTACAAATTGTTTTACACTAGAGATGAACTATCTCTATAAGCTAGTTCAAATAATTTTACACTAGAGTTGAACTAGCTCTATAGCCTAGTACAAATAATTTTACAATAGAGTTGAACTAGCTCTATAAGCTAGTTCAAATAATTTTACACTAGAGTTGAACTAGCTCTATCACCTAGTAAAAATATTCTTACACTAGAGTTGAACTAGCTCTATAGCATAGTACAAATAATTTTGCACTAGAGTTGAACTAGCTCAATAGCCTAGTAGAAATAATTTGACACTAGAGTTGAACTTGCTCTATTAGGTAGTTCAAATAATTTTACACTAGAGTTGAACTAGCTCTATAGCCTAGTACAAATAATTTTAAACTAGAGTTGAACTAGATCTATAGCCTAGTTCAAATTGTTTTACACTAGAGTTGAACTAGCTCTATAGTCTAGTACAAATAATTTTACACTAGAGTTGAACTAGCTCTATGAGCTTGTACAAATCATTTTACACTAGAGTTGAAGTCGCTCTATAAGCTAGTTCAACTAATTTTACACTAGAGTTGAACTAGCTCTATAAGCTTGTACAGATCATTTTACACTAGAGTTGAACTAGCTCTATAGTCTAGTACAAATAATTTTATAGTATAGTTGAACTAGCTCGATAAGCTAATTCAAATAATTCTACATTAGAGTTGAACAAGCTCTATAGCCTAATAGAAATATTTTTACACTAGAGTTGAACTAGCTCTATAAGTTTGTACAAATAATTTTACACTAGAGTTGAACTAGCTCTATAGCCTAGTACCAAAAAAATTAACATTAGAGTTGAACTAGCTCTATAAGCTAGTTCAAATAATTTTACACTAGAGTTGAACTGACTATATAGCCTAGTACAAATAATTTTAAACTAGAGTTGAACTACCTCTATAGCCTAGTACACATAATTTTACACTAGAGTTGAACTACCTCTATAAGCTTGTACAAATAATTTTACACTACAGTTGAACTAGCTCTAT
>NC_057808.1:147738470-147741127 GCF_018294505.1 Triticum aestivum | reverse complement strand
TACAAATAATTTTAAACTAGATTTGAACTACCTCTATAGCCTAGTACACATAATTTTACACTAGAGTTGAACTACCTCTATAAGCTTGTACAAATAATTTTACACTACTGTTGAACTAGCTCTATAGTCTAGTACAAATAATTTTACACTAGAGTTGAACTAGCTCTATAAGCTACTTCAAATAATTTTACACTAGAGTTGAACTAGCTCTGTAGCCTAGTACAAATATTTTTACACTAGAGTTGAACAAGCTCTATAAGCTAGTTAAATGAATTTTGCACTAGAGTTGAACTAGCTCTATAGCCTAGTACAAATAATTTTACACTAGAGTTGAACTAGCTCAGTAACCTAGTAGAAATAATTTTACACTAGAGTTGAACTAGCTCTATAAGTTTGTACAAATAATCGTACACTGGAGTTGAACTAGCTATATAAGCTTGTACAAATAATTTTACACTAGAGTTGAACTCGCTCTATAAGCTAGTTCAAACAATTTTACACTAGAGTTGAACAAGGTCTATAAGTTTGTAGATATAAGTTTACACTAGAGTTGAACTATCTCTATAAGCTAGTTCAAATAATTTTACACTAGAGTTGAACTAGCTCTATAGCCTAGTACAAATAATTTTACACTAGAGTTGAACTAGCTCTATAAGCTAGTTCAAATAATTTTACACTAGAGTTGAACTAGCTCTATAGCATAGTACAAATATTTTTACACTGGAGTTGAACTAGCTCAATAGCCTAGTAGAAATTATTTGACACTAGAGTTGAACTTGCTCTATAAGGTAGTTCAAATAATTTTACACTAGAGTTGAACTAGCTCTATAGCCTAGTACAAATAATTTTAAACTAGAGTTGAACTAGATCTATAGCCTAGTACAAATTGTTTTACACTAGAGTTGAACTAGCTCCCTAAGCTTGTACAAATAATTTTACACTAGAGTTGAACTTGCTCTATGAGCTTGTACAAATAATTTTACACTAGAGTTGAAGTCGCTCTATAAGCTAGTTCAACTAATTTTACACTAGAGATGAACTAGCTCTATAAGCTTGTACATATTATTTTACACTAGAGTTGAACTAGCTCTATAGTCTAGTACAAATAATTTTATAGTATAGTTGAACTAGCTCTATAAGCTAATTCAAATAATTCTACATTAGAGTTGAACTAGCTCTATAGCCTAATAGAAATATTTTTACACTAGAGTTGAACTAGCTCTATAAGTTTGTACAAATAATTTTACACTAGAGTTGTACTAGCTCTATAGCCTAGTACCAAAAAAATTAACATTAGAGTTGAACTAGCTCTATAAGCTAGTTGAAATAATTTTACACTAGAGTTGAACTGACTCTATAGCCTAGTACAAATAATTTTACACTAGAGTTGAACTACCTCTATGGCCTAGTACACATAATTTTACACTAGAGTTGAACTACCTCTATAAGCTTGTACAAATAATTTTACACTACAGTTGAACTAGCTCTATAGTGTAGTACAAATAATTTTACACTAGAGTTGAACTAGCTCTATAAGCTACTTCAAATAATTTTACACTAGAGTTGAACTAGCTCTATAGCCTAGTACAAATATTTTTACACTAGATTTGAACAAGCTCTATAAACTAGTTAAATGAATTTTGCACTAGAGTTGAACTAGCTCTATAGCCTAGTACAAATAATTTTACACTAGAGTTGAACTAGCTCAATAACCTAGTAGAAATAATTTTACACTAGAGTTGAACTAGCTCTATAAGCTTGTACAAATAATCGTACACTGGAGTTGAACTAGCTCTATAAGCTAGTTCAAATAATTTTACACTAGAGTTGAACTAGCTCTATCACCTAGTAAAAATATTTTTACACTAGAGTTCAACTAGCTCTATAGCATAGTACAAATAATTTTACACTAGAGTTGAACTAGCTCAATAGCCTAGTAGAAATAATTTTACACTAGAGTCGAACTACCTCTATAAGCTTGTACAAATAATTTTACACTAAAGTTGAACTAGCTCTATAGTCTAGTACAAATAATTTTACACTAGAGTTGAACTAGCTCTATAAGCTACTTCAAATAATTTTACACTCGAGTTGAACTAGCTCTATAGCCTAGTACAAATATTTTTACACTAGAGTTGAACTAGCTCTATAAGCTTGTTAAATGAATTTTGCACTAGAGTTGAACTAGCTCTATAGCCTAGTACAAATAATTTTACACTAGAGTTGAACTGGCTCAATAACCTAGTAGAAATAATTTTACACTAGAGTTGAACTAGCTCTATGAGCTTGTACAAATAATCGTACACTAGAGTTGAACTAGCTATATAAGCTTGTACAAATAATTTTACACTAGAGTTGAACTCGCTCTATAAGCTAGTTCAAATAATTTTACACTAGAGTTGAACAAGGTCTATAAGTTTGTAGAAATAATTTTACACTAGAGTTGAACTAGCTCTATAGCCTAGTACAAATTGTTTTACACTAGAGTTGAACTATCTCTATAAGCGAGTTCAAATAATTTCACACTAGAGTTGAACTAGCTCTATAGCCTAGTACAATTTTTTTTACACTGGAGTTCAACAAGCTCTATAAGCTAGTTAAATGAATTTTGCACTAGAGTTGAACTAGCTCTATAGCCTAGTACAAATAATTTTACA
>NC_057808.1:147735241-147738421 GCF_018294505.1 Triticum aestivum | reverse complement strand
CTACTTCAAATAATTTTACACTAGAGTTGAACTAGCTCTGTAGCCTAGTACAAATATTTTTACACTAGAGTTGAACAAGCTCTATAAGCTAGTTAAATGAATTTTGCACTAGAGTTGAACTAGCTCTATAGCCTAGTACAAATAATTTTACACTAGAGTTGAACTAGCTCAGTAACCTAGTAGAAATAATTTTACACTAGAGTTGAACTAGCTCTATAAGTTTGTACAAATAATCGTACACTGGAGTTGAACTAGCTATATAAGCTTGTACAAATAATTTTACACTAGAGTTGAACTAGCTCTATAAGCTAGTTCAAATAATTTTACACTAGAGTTGAACTAGCTCTATAGCCTAGTACAATTTTTTTTACACTGGAGCCGAACAAGCTCTATGAGCTAGTTCAAATATTTTTACACTAGAGTTGAACTAGCTCTATAGCCTAGTACAAATAATTTTACAATAGAGTTGAACTAGCTCTATAAGCTAGTTCAAATAATTTTACACTAGAGTTGAACTAGCTCTATCACCTAGTAAAAATATTTTTACACTAGAGTTGAACTAGCTCTATAGCATAGTACAAATAATTTTGCACTAGAGTTGAACTAGCTTAATAGCCTAGTAGAAATAATTTGACACTAGAGTTGAACTTGCTCTATTAGGTAGTTCGAATAATTTTACACTAGAGTTGAACTAGCTCTATAGCCTAGTACAAATAATTTTAAACTAGAGTTGAACTAGATCTATAGCCTAGTACAAATTGTTTTACACTAGAGTTGAACTAGCTCTATAGTCTAGTACAAATAATTTTACACTAGAGTTGAACTAGCTCTATGAGCTTGTACAAATCATTTTACACTAGAGTTAAAGTCGCTCTATAAGCTAGTTCAACTAATTTTACACTAGAGTTGAACTAGCTCTATAAGCTTGTACATATCATTTTACACTAGAGTTGAACTAGCTCTATAGTCTAGTACAAATAATTTTATAGTATAGTTGAACTAGCTCTATAAGCTAATTCAAATAATTCTACATTAGAGTTGAACAAGCTCTATAGCCTAATAGAAATATTTTTACACTAGAGTTGAACTAGCTCTATAAGTTTGTACAAATAATTTTACACTAGAGTTGAACTAGCTCTATAGCCTAGTACCAAAAAAATTAACATTAGAGTTGAACTAGCTCTATAAGCTAGTTCAAATAATTTTACACTAGATTTGAACTGACTCTATAGCCTAGTACAAATAATTTTAAACTAGATTTGAACTACCTCTATAGCCTAGTACACATAATTTTACACTAGAGTTGAACTACCTCTATAAGCTTGTACAAATAATTTTACACTACTGTTGAACTAGCTCTATAGTCTAGTACAAATAATTTTACACTAGAGTTGAACTAGCTCTATAAGCTACTTCAAATAATTTTACACTAGAGTTGAACTAGCTCTGTAGCCTAGTACAAATATTTTTACACTAGAGTTGAACAAGCTCTATAAGCTAGTTAAATGATATTTGCACTAGAGTTGAACTAGCTCTATAGCCTAGTACAAATAATTTTACACTAGAGTTGAACTAGCTCAGTAACCTAGTAGAAATAATTTTACACTAGAGTTGAACTAGCTCTATAAGTTTGTACAAATAATCGTACACTGGAGTTGAACTAGCTATATAAGCTTGTACAAATAATTTTACACTAGAGTTGAACTCGCTCTATAAGCTAGTTCAAATAATTTTACACTAGAGTTGAACAAGGTCTATAAGTTTGTAGAAATAAGTTTACACTAGAGTTGAACTAACTCTATAGCCTAGTACAAATTGTTTTACACTAGAGTTGAACTATCTCTATAAGCTAGTTCAAATAATTTTACACTAGAGTTGAACTAGCTCTATAGCCTAGTACAAATAATTTTACACTAGAGTTGAACTAGCTCTATAAGCTAGTTCAAATAATTTTACACTAGAGTTGAACTAGCTCTATAGCATAGTACAAATAATTTTACACTAGAGTTGAACTAGCTCAATAGCCTAGTAGAAATTATTTGACACTAGAGTTGAACTTGCTCTATATGGTAGTTCAAATGATTTTACACTAGAGTTGAACTAGCTCTATAGCCTAGTACAAATAATTTTAAACTAGAGTTGAACTAGATCTATAGCCTAGTACAAATTGTTTTATACTAGAGTTGAACTAGGTCCCTAAGCTTGTACAAACAATTTTACACTAGAGTTGAACTAGCTCTATTGTCTAATACAAATAATTTTACACTAGAGTTGAACTTGCTCTATGAGCTTGTACAAATAATTTTACACTAGAGTTGAAGTCGCTCTATAAGCTAGTTCAACTAATTTTACACTAGAGTTGAACTAGCTCTATAAGCTTGTACATATTATTTTACACTAGAGTTGAACTAGCTCTATAGTCTAGTACAAATAATTTTATAGTATAGTTGAACTAGCTCTATAAGCTAATTCAAATAATTCTACATTAGAGTTGAACTAGCTCTATAGCCTAATAGAAATATTTTTACACTAGAGTTGAACTAGCTCTATAAGTTTGTACAAATAATTTTACACTAGAGTTGAACTAGCTCTATAGCCTAGTACCAAAAAAATTAACATTAGAGTTGAACTAGCTCTATAAGCTAGTTCAAATAATTTTACACTAGAGTTGAACTGACTCTATAGCCTACTACAAATAATTTTAAACTAGATTTGAACTACCTCTATAGCCTAGTACACATAATTTTACACTAGAGTTGAACTACCTCTATAAGCTTGTACAAATAATTTTACACTACTGTTGAACTAGCTCTATAGTCTAGTACAAATAATTTTACACTAGAGTTGAACTAGCTCTATAAGCTACTTCAAATAATTTTACACTAGAGTTGAACTAGCTCTGTAGCCTAGTACAAATATTTTTACACTAGAGTTGAACAAGCTCTATAAGCTAGTTAAATGAATTTTGCACTAGAGTTGAACTAGCTCTATAGCCTAGTACAAATAATTTTACACTAGAGTTGAACTAGCTCAGTAACCTAGTAGAAATAATTTTACACTAGAGTTGAACTAGCTCTATAAGTTTGTACAAATAATCGTACACTGGAGTTGAACTAGCTATATAAGCTTGTACAAATAATTTTACACTAGAGTTGAACTCGCTCTATAAGCTAGTTCAAA
>NC_057808.1:147727330-147732434 GCF_018294505.1 Triticum aestivum | reverse complement strand
AATTTTACACTAGAGTTGAACTAGCTCTATTGTCTAATACAAATAATTTTACACTAGAGTTGAACTTGCTCTATGAGCTTGTACAAATAATTTTACACTAGAGTTGAAGTCGCTCTATAAGCTAGTTCAACTAATTTTACACTAGAGTTGAACTAGCTCTATAAGCTTGTACATATTATTTTACACTAGAGTTGAACTAGCTCTATAGTCTAGTACAAATAATTTTATAGTATAGTTGAACTAGCTCTATAAGCTAATTCAAATAATTCTACATTAGAGTTGAACTAGCTCTATAGCCTAATAGAAATATTTTTACACTAGAGTTGAACTAGCTCTATAAGTTTGTACAAATAATTTTACACTAGAGTTGAACTAGCTCTATAGCCTAGTACCAAAAAAATTAACATTAGAGTTGAACCAGCTCTATAAGCTAGTTCAAATAATTTTACACTAGAGTTGAACTGACTCTATAGCCTAGTACAAATAATTTTAAACTAGATTTGAACTACCTCTATAGCCTAGTACACATAATTTTACACTAGAGTTGAACTACCTCTATAAGCTTGTACAAATAATTTTACACTACTGTTGAACTAGCTCTATAGTCTAGTACAAATAATTTTACACTAGAGTTGAACTAGCTCTATAATCTACTTCAAATAATTTTACACTAGAGTTGAACTAGCTCTGTAGCCTAGTACAAATATTTTTACACTAGAGTTGAACAAGCTCTATAAGCTAGTTAAATGAATTTTGCACTAGAGTTGAACTAGCTCTATAGCCTAGTACAAATAATTTTACACTAGAGTTGAACTAGCTCAGTAACCTAGTAGAAATAATTTTACACTAGAGTTGAACTAGCTCTATAAGTTTGTACAAATAATCGTACACTGGAGTTGAACTAGCTATATAAGCTTGTACAAATAATTTTACACTAGAGTTGAACTCGCTCTATAAGCTAGTTCAAATAATTTTACACTAGAGTTGAACAAGGTCTATAAGTTTGTAGAAATAAGTTTACACTAGAGTTGAACTAACTCTATAGCCTAGTACAAATTGTTTTACACTAGAGTTGAACTATCTCTATAAGCTAGTTCAAATAATTTTACACTAGAGTTGAACTAGCTCTATAGCCTAGTACAAATAATTTTACACTAGAGTTGAACTAGCTCTATAAGCTAGTTCAAATAATTTTACACTAGAGTTGAACTAGCTCTATAGCATAGTACAAATAATTTTACACTAGAGTTGAACTAGCTCAATAGCCTAGTAGAAATTATTTGACACTAGAGTTGAACTTGCTCTATAAGGTAGTTCAAATGATTTTACACTAGAGTTGAACTAGCTCTATAGCCTAGTACAAATAATTTTAAACTAGAGTTGAACTAGATCTATAGCCTAGTACAAATTGTTTTATACTAGAGTTGAACTAGGTCCCTAAGCTTGTACAAATAATTTTACACTAGAGTTGAACTAGCTCTATTGTCTAATACAAATAATTTTACACTAGAGTTGAACTTGCTCTATGAGCTTGTACAAATAATTTTACACTAGAGTTGAAGTCGCTCTATAAGCTAGTTCAACTAATTTTACACTAGAGTTGAACTAGCTCTATAAGCTTGTACATATTATTTTACACTAGAGTTGAACTAGCTCTATAGTCTAGTACAAATAATTTTATAGTATAGTTGAACTAGCTCTATAAGCTAATTCAAATAATTCTACATTAGAGTTGAACTAGCTCTATAGCCTAATAGAAATATTTTTACACTAGAGTTGAACTAGCTCTATAAGTTTGTACAAATAATTTTACACTAGAGTTGAACTAGCTCTATAGCCTAGTGCCAAAAAAATTAACATTAGAGTTGAACTAGCTCTATAAGCTAGTTCAAATAATTTTACACTAGAGTTGAACTGACTCTATAGCCTAGTACAAATAATTTTACACTAGAGTTGAACTACCTCTATGGCCTAGTACACATAATTTTACACTAGAGTTGAACTACCTCTATAAGCTTGTACAAATAATTTTACACTACAGTTGAACTAGCTCTATAGTCTAGTACAAATAATTTTACACTAGAGTTGAACTAGCTCTATAACCTACTTCAAATAATTTTACACTAGAGTTGAACTAGCTCTGTAGCCTAGTACAAATATTTTTACACTAGAGTTGAACAAGCTCTATAAACTAGTTAAATGAATTTTGCACTAGAGTTGAACTAGCTCTATAGCCTAGTACAAATAATTTTACACTAGAGTTGAACTAGCTCAATAACCTAGTAGAAATAATTTTACACTAGAGTTGAACTAGCTCTATAAGCTTGTACAAATAATCGTACACTGGAGTTGAGCTAGCTATATAAGCTTGTACAAATAATTTTACACTAGAGTTGAACTCGCTCTATAAGCTAATTCAAATAATTTTACACTAGAGTTGAACAAGGTCTATAAGTTTGTAGAAATAAGTCTACACTAGAGTTGAACTAGCTCTATAGACTAGTACAAATTGTTTTACACTAGAGTTGAACTATCTCTATAAGCTAGTTCAAATAATTTTACACTAGAGTTGAACTAGCTCTATAGCCTAGTACAATTTTTTTTACACTGGAGCTGAACAAGCTCTATAAGCTAGTTCAAATATTTTTACACTAGAGTTGAACTAGCTATATAGCCTAGTACAAATAATTTTACACTAGAGTCTAACTAGCTCTATAAGCTAGTTCAAATAATTTTCCACTAGAGTTGAACTAGCTCTATCACCTAGTAAAAATATTTTTACACTAGAGTTGAACTAGCTCTATAGCATAGTACAAATAATTTTACACGAGAGTTGAACTTGCTCTATAAGGTAGTTCAAATTATTTTACACTAGAGTTGAACTAGCTCTATAAGCTAGTTCAAATAATATTCACTAGAGTTGAACTAGATCTATAGCCTAGTACAAATTGTTTTACACTACAGTTGAACTAACTCTCTAAGCTTGTACAAATAATTTTACACTAGAGTTGAACTAGCTCTATAGTCTAGTAAAAATAATTTTACACTAGAGTTGAACAAGCTCTATGAGCTTGTACAAATCATTTTACACTAGAGTTGAAGTCGCTCTATAAGCTAGTTCAACTAATTTTACACTAGAGTGGAACTAGCTCTATAAGCTTATACATATCATTTTACACTAGAGTTGAACTAGCTCTATAGTCTAGTACAAATAATTTTATAGTATAGTTGAACTAGCTCTATCAGCTAATTCAAATAATTCCACATTAGAGTTGAACTAGCTCTATAGCCTAATAGAAATATTTTTACACTAGAGTTGAACTAGCTCTATAAGCTAGTTCAAATAATATTACACTAGAGTTGAACTAGCTCTATAGCCTAGTACATAATAATTTTACACTACAGTTGAACTAGCTCTATAAGCTAGTTAAAATAATTTTACACTAGAGTTGAACTAGCTCTATAAGCTTGTACACATAATTTTACACTAGAGCTGAAATAGCTCTATAGCCTAGTACAAAAAATTAACATTAGAGTTGAACTAGCTCTATAAGCTAGTTCAAATAATTTTACACTAGAGTTGAACTAACTCTATAGCCTAGTACAAATAATTTTACACTTGAGTTGAACTACCTCTATAGCATAGTACACATAATTTTACACTAGAGTTGAACTAGCTCTATAAGCTTGTACAAATAATTTTACACTAGAGTTGAACTAGCTCTATAGTCTAGTACAAATAATTTTACACTAGTGTTGAACTAGCTCTATAAGCGAGTTTAATGAATTTTGCACTAGAGTTGAACTAGCTCTATAGCCTAGTACAAATAATTTTACACTAGAGTTGAGCTAGCTGAATAACCTAGTAGAAATAATTATACACTAGAGCTGAAATAGCTCTATAATCTTGTACATATAATTTTACACTAGAGTTGAACTAGCTCTATAAGCTTGTACAAATAATTTTACACTAGAGTTGAACTCGCTCTATAAGCTAGTTCAAATAATTTTACACTAGAGTTGAACAAGGTCTATAAGTTTGTAGAAATAATTTTACACTAGAGTTGAACTAGCTCTATAGCCTAGTACAAATTATTTTACACTATAGTTGAACTATCTCTATAAGCTAGTTCAAATAATTTTACACTAGAGTTGAACTAGCTCCATTGCCTAGTACAAATAATTTTGCACTAGAGTTGAACAAGCTTTATAAGCAAGTTCAAATATTTTTACACTAGAGTTGAACTAGCTCTATAGCCTAGTACAAATATTTTTACACTAGAGTTGAACTAGCTCTATAACCCAGTAAAAGTATTTTAACACTACTGTTGAACTAGCTCTATAGTCTAGTACAAATAATTTTACACTAGAGTTGAACTAGCTCTATAAGCTACTTCAAATATTTTTACACTAGAGTTGAACTAGCTCTATAGCCTAGTACAAATATTTTTACACTAGAGTTGAACTAGCTCTATAACCCAGTAAAAGTATTTTAACACTAGAGTTGAACTAGCTCTATAGCCTAGTACAAGTAATTTTACACTAGAGTTGAACTAGCTCTATAGCCTGGTACAAATAATTTTACACTAGTGTTGAACTAGCTCTATAAGCTAGTTAAAATAATTTTACACTAGAGTTGAACTAGCTCTATAAGTTTGTACAAATAATTTTACACTAGAGCTGAAATAGCTCTATAGCCTAGTACAAAAAAATTAACATTAGAGTTGAACTAGCTCTATAAACTAGTTCAAATAATTTAACACTAGAGTTGATCTAGCACTATGGCCTAGTACAAATAATTTTACACTAGAGTTGAACTACCTCTATAGCCTAGTACACATAATTTTACACTAGAGTTGAACTACCTCTATAAGCTTGTACAAATAATTTTACACTATAGTTGAACTAGCTCTATAGTCTAGTACAAATAATTTTACACTAGAGTTGAACTAGCTCTATAAGCTACTTCAAATAATTTTACACTAGAGTTGAACTAGCTCTATAGCCTAGTACCAATATTTTTACACTAGAGTTGAACTAGCTGTATATGCTAGTTAAATGATTTTTGCACTAGAGTTGAACTAGCTCTATAAGCTACTTCAAA
>NC_057808.1:147726618-147727320 GCF_018294505.1 Triticum aestivum | reverse complement strand
AGAGTTGACTAGCTCTATAGTCTAGTACAAATAATTTTACACTAGAGTTGAACTAGCTCTATAAGCTAGTTCAAATAATTTTACACTAGAGTTGAACTAGCTCTATAAGCTAGTTCAAATAATTTTACACTAGAATTGAACAAGTTCTATAAGCTAGTTCAAATACTTTTACACTTGAGTTGAACTAGCTCTATAAGCTTGTACAAATAATTTTACAGTAGAGTTGAACTAGGTCTATAAGCTAGTTCAAATAATTTTACACTAGAGTTGAACTAGCTCTATAGCATAGTAGAAATAATTTTACACTAGAGTTGAACTAGCTCTATAAGCTTGTACAAATAATTTTACACTAGAGTTGACTAGCTCTATAGTCTAGTACAAATAATTTTACACTAGAGTTGAACTAGCTCTATAAGCTAGTTCAAATAATTTTACACTAGAGTTGAACTAGCTCTATAGCCTAGTACAAATAATTTTACACTAGAGTTGAACTAGCTCTATAAGCTAGTTCAAATAATTTTACACTAGAGTTGAACTAGCTCTATAAGCTAGTTCAAATAATTTTACACTAGAGTTGAACTAGCTCTATAGCCTAGTATAAATAGTTTTACACTAGAGTTGAACTAGCTCTATAAGCTTGTACAAATAATTTTAGACTAGAGTTGAACTAGCTCTATAAGCTAGTTCAAATAATTTTACACT
>NC_057808.1:147720328-147726608 GCF_018294505.1 Triticum aestivum | reverse complement strand
TATAGCCTAGTACACATAATTTTAGACTAGAGTTGAACTACCTCTATAAGCTTGTACAAATAATTTTACACTACAGTTGAACTAGCTCTATAGTCTAGTACAAATAATTTTACACTAGAGTTGAACTAGCTCTATAAGCTACTTCAAATAATTTTACACTAGAGTTGAACTAGCTCTATAGCCTAGTACAAATATTTTTACACTAGAGTTGAACTAGCTCTATAAGCTACTTCAATGAATTTTGCACTAGAGTTGAACTAGCTCTATAAGCTAGTTCAAATATTTTTACACTAGAGTTGAACTAGCTCTATAGCCTAGTACCAATAATTTTACACTAGAGTTGCACTAGCTCTATAACCTAGTAAAAATATTTTAACACTAGAGTTGAACTAGCTCTATAGCCTAGTACAAATAATTTTACACTCGAGTTGAACTAGCTCTATGTGCTTATACAAATCATTTTACACTAGAGTTGAAGTCGCTCTATAAGCTAGTTCAAATATTTTTACACTAGAGTTGAACTAGCTCTATAAGCTTGTACATATCATTTTACAGTAGAGTTGAACTAGCTCTATAGTCTACTGCAAATAGTTTTACACTATAGTTGAACTAGCTCTATAAGCTAATTCAAATAATTCTACATTAGAGTTGAACTAGCTCTATAGCCTAATAAAAATATTTTTACACTAGAGTTGAACTAGCTCTATATATTTGTACAAATAATTTTACACTAGAGTTGAACTAGCTCTATAGCCTAGTACAAAAAAAATTAACACTAGAGTTGAACTAGCTCTATACACTACTAGAAAAAGGGCTATAGATGGGATTGACACTAATGGCGCACCAGACAAGTGGTGCTCCATTAGTATATACTAATGGCGCACCACCTTCTGATACGCCATTAGAGTTGAAACTACTAATGGCGCACCAGGCGCAGGGTGCGCCATTAGTATAAAAAAAATTTAACTAGTGCGCATGTCCAAACATACTAATTGCGCATCCAGAAACAGTGCGCCATTACTAGTTGTAATTAGTAATGGCGCACCTGGCCCAGGGTGCGCCATTAGTATCAAAAAATTTTTTTAACTAGTGCGCCTGTCCAAACATACTAATGGCGCATCCAGACATAGTGCGCCATTACTAGTTGTAACTAGTAATGGCGCACCTGTCCCAGGGTGCACCATTAGTATAAAAAAATATTTTTTAACTAGTGCGCCTGTCCAAACATACTAATGGCGCATCCAGACATAGTGCGCCATTACTAGTTGTAACTAGTAATGGCGCACCTGTCCCAGGGTGCACCATTAGTATAAAAAAATATTTTTTAACTAGTGCGCCTGTCCAAACATACTAATGGCGCATCCAGACACAGTGCGCCATTACTAGTTGTAACTAGTAATGGCGCACCTGGCCCAGGGTGGGCCATTAGTATCAAATTTTTTTTTAACTAGTGCGCCTGTCCAAACATACTAATGGCGCACCACCAGAAGGTGCGCCATTAGTAACCTGGATTACTAATGGTGCATTTAGAGTTGGTGCGCCATTAGTAAGTGGGCAGCAACATGATATTTTGGACAGCCTCTCCTACCCACACTCACTATCTCTCCACTTCATTCTCTCCACCTCCTCCTTGTCTCGGGTGCCTCCTCTTTTTCACCTCATTTCCATCATAGATTCATTCAATTTAAGTGGTTAAATTACCTTGTTTTGATAGGTAAGTAAGGGGGGAAGCTATATTTATGTTGTTCTCCCTACAACAATGTGCACATGCACTTTTTATGGCCTAGCTAGATCTATGTATGTTCGTGGTGTTGCATATGTTTGTGGTGTTGCATATGTGTTTGTGTTTGGAGGTGTACCGGTATTTGAAATGCGATAGTTGCCAATATTTTGCCGAAATGTTGATTCATTTCCGTTTCGGCGAAAATTTTGGCATTAAGCATTCTTTTTGGTCCTATTTTTAGGGAAAGTCATGCCAAATTTTTTCCTGGTTCTAAAATATCGTTTTGCTCTACCCCGCAGGCGACCATGGTCCGCATGATGACCGAAGGCATCATGAATACGTTTTTAAGGTCCGCGAAGGCCGAGATGCTTCAAAAGAACGAGACGGAGATAAGATGTCCGTGTCGAAGATGCAAGCTGAAGAGCCTTATTGCGGACCCGGAATCCTGGCAGGTGCGGGACCACCTGCTCTTGCGTGGTTTCATGGATGGCTATCGGTGGCAAGGTGATGAAGATGACTACGAAGTCGTCCATGGGGGCCAGGCAAGAAATGAGGAAGGGCAGCAAGACAACCACCGCGGCTCGGGCGGGCGAGAAGACGAAGAATCCCCAGGAGATGATCACGACGGTGATGCTGTACACAGTCATCATGTAGAAGATGCAGGACAAGATGATGAGGAAGATGCCGGAGCAGACGACGGGCATGATCATGAAGATGATGATGCCGGCGGAGCAGACGACGCTGGACCATCGATGGGCTGGGTGCAGGACCCTCATATTCAAGAGCTGCTTCTCAAGCAGACGGATAACGCAAGAGCTGCCGCCCGAGAGAAAGCCAAGATGGATCAACTTGAGTTAGACGCGGTTACTCCATTGTATGAAGGATGCAGGCCCGAGGATACCCGCCTGAAAGTAACGCTCATGGCTCTGGAGATGAAGGTAAAACACAAAATGACCGACGCATGCTTCGACGAGAACATGTCATTCTGGCACGAACGTCTTCCCAAGGGGAACAAGTGCCCGACCAATTTGGAGGAGGCGAAGAAAATCGTGTGTCCTCTGGATTTACCGCACGTGAAATACCATGTGTGCATGAACAATTGCATCATTTATCGGGACTAGCACGCAGAGTCTACCATATGTCCGGTGTGCGGCGTCACTCGATACAAGAAGAGGAAGAAAGCTCCTCGAAAAGTGGTGTGGTACTTTCCGATCACTCCTCGTCTGCAGCGGTATTTCGCGGACCCTAAGGTAGCAAAGCTCCTGCGTTGGCACGCGGATAGGGAGGAGAAGAAGCGAGAAGATGACGCAAATGATCCGGAGATAGATAAAAAAGAGAAGATGCTGAGTCACCCTAAGGATGCGAGCCAGTGGCAAGCGTTGAACTTCGAAGACCTAGAATTTGGGAAGGATCCAAGGAACATCGTGCTGGGCGCGAGCACCGATGGAGTCAATCCGTTTGGCAGCCAGAGAAGCACACATAGCACCTGGCCTGTGTTTGTGTGGATGTACAACCTTCCCCCCTGGTTGTGCATGAAGAGGAAGTACATTCACATGAGTATGCTAATCGAAGGACCGAAACAACCAGGGAACGACATCAATCTGTATCTGGGGCTGCTGAAAGAGGAGCTTGACATGATGTGGAAAACGCCAGCCAATACGTGGGACGCCGCAGAGAAAGAATATTTCCCTATGAAAGCCGCGCTGCTCACAACGGTGCACGACTATCTCGGTTACGGATATGTCGCGGGGCAGGTGGTCCACGGATTTTCTAGATGCGTCAGGTGCATGGATGACACAACGTATCGCCAGCTAGATAGAGATCCCGGGTCTTCGAAAACCGTGTTCATGGGACATCGAAGGTGGCTTCGCGACCATGACCCGTGGAGAAAACGCAAGGATCTATTCGATGGTGAAACCGAACCCCGAGGACGCCCGCGTACGAGGAGCGGCGAGGAAATAGACGAGCTGTTGAAAAATTGGAAAGACTGCCCACTGCCGGGAAAGAAGCAAAAGGCGCCAGAGCCGGGAAAGAAGCGAAAGGCGCCAGAGCCGCTGCTGAAGGTATGGAAAACGAGGTCTGTTTTCTGGGACTTGCCGTACTGGAAGATCCACCGTGTGCCTCACAGCCTTGATGTCATGCATATCACGAAGAACGTGTGCGAGAGTCTGCTTGGTACCCTGCTCAACATGCCAGAGAGGACCAAAGATGGGCCGAAAGCAAGGGCAGACTTGAAATCAATGGGCATCAGGCAGGAGCTTCACGCTATATATGATGATGATGAGGCGAAGCAGGACACGGAAAGTCGTCGCAAAGGCAAAAAGGCCAAGAAGACCGGAAATGACTACCCTCCCACGTGCTTCACTCTAAGTCAGGAGGAGATCGAGCAGTTTTTCACCTGCCTCGTAGGAGTAAAACTTCCTTACGGTTACGTGGGGAAGATAAGCAGATACCTAGACCTAGCGAAGCTGAAGTTCAGCGGGATGAAGTCTCACGACTGTCACGTGCTGATGACGCAGATACTTCCAGTTGCAATCCGTGGGATCATGGACGCGCACGTCCGTGAAACGCTATTTGGCCTATGCAACTTTTTCGACGTCATCTCTCGGAAGTCTGTTGGCGTGAGGCAACTCAGAAGGCTACAGGAAGAGATCGTGGTGATACTATGCGAGCTTGAGATGTACTTCCCGCCCGCATTCTTCGATGTTATGGTGCATCTGCTGGTCCATATCGTGGATGATATCATCCAACTCGGGCCGACGTTCCTGCACAGCATGATGCCGTTCGAAAGGATGAATGGTGTCATCAAAGGATACGTTCGCAACATGTCACGTCCAGAGGGAAGCATAGCCAGGGGCTTTCTGACCGAAGAGTGCATCTCCTACTGCACGAATTATCTAGGCATCGAGAACCCCGTTGGTCTGCCCGTCAACAGGCACCTCGGCAGGCTCGCTGGATGGGGTCACCGCGAGGGTCGCCGCGAAATGCATGTCGACTTCGAGGGTCGACTCGCCGACTTTGAAAGAGCAAACCTAGTCGCGCTACAACACATAGACGTGGTCGATCCTTGGGTGGTAGAGCACAAAACCTTTATTAAGAAGACGTACAATGACCGAGGCCAACAGAGGACGGACGGAGATATACTCAAAGAGCACAACTCATGTTTCACGCGTTGGTTCAAGCAGAAGCTTCTGTCGTACCCTTTACATGAGGATTCTTCCACGGAAGAACAACTCATATTTGCCTTGTCACAGGGCGCCGAGCACAACCTGATGACCTATGAGGCTTACGATATCAACGGCTACACATTCTACACCGAGGCCAAGGACATGAAGAGCGATGGTTATCAGAACTCCGGGGTAACGATGGAATCCTACACCGGTAACGACAAGGACAGATACTACGGAAGGATCGAGGAGATCTGGGAGCTGAGCTACCCTGGAGAGAAGGTCCCGATGTTCCGTGTCAGATGGGCCAAGAGCGTCCTAAAAGAAGACCGGTATTTCACCACCATGGTTATACCCGAAGCCAAATCCAAGACCGCAGGCGCAAACGTCACCGCAAAAAATGAGCCATGGGTACTGGCTTCCCAAGTGGACCAATGCTTCTTCATTACTGACCCGTCAAAGCCCAGTCGTGTTGTCGTGAGGAGAGGCAAAAGGAAGATCATCGGAATGGATGGAGTAGCCAATGAGCAAGACTTCGACAAGTACAGCGACCCGAGAATCGAACATAACGACGATGATGAAGTAGCAGCATACGCCACAAGAAGAAGCAGGACCACCCTACCTAAAGGACGTCCGTTCCACAGAAGAACTCCATTTGCGAAAAAGAAGGGCAAGAAGATTGTGAACAGATAGCTAGCTAAGATCGATTGTATTTAAATCGTAGCCTTCATTTCTCGATTGTATTTCATGGGCACTTTTTGAACTATCATGAATATTTTTAAATTTCATGGACACTCGATCTCGATCCCCCTCCATCTCGATCGCTATCCCACCTCGCCAGATCCGGTCCCCCTCGCCGCCGAGCACCCCTCAGTCCACCGGCCCCCCGCACCCCGCGCACCCTCCCCCGCTCCACCGGCATTACTGTTTGATGATATTTTTTAAATAATTATTACTGTCTTATAAAAAAATATTACTGTTATGATTTAAACAAGTTTGAACATATTTAAACACAAATAAATATCAAACAGCATTTTAAATGCATAAAAAAATTGTGGAGCCTGGGAATCGAACCCAGGACCTCCTAGTGTGAGAACTGGCTGCTGACCAGTCAAGCTAGTAGAGGGAACTTGGTGTGGACCAGGTCAGGTGGAAGATAACCTGTTGGCTCGAGCAGAAATCAAAAAAAAATACTAATGGCGCACCAGGGTGAGGTGCGCCATTAGTATGGATGTACTTATGGCGCACCGAGGGGTGGTGCGCCATTAGTATTGTGCCCTCGCCCTCGCCTATCCCCGGCCCAAACCTATCCCCTCTCTCTCCCTCGCCCTCGCCCTCGATCCCCTTCCCCTCTCCTCTCCCGACGCCGCTGCCCCGCCGCCTCGACGCC
>NC_057808.1:147705796-147719835 GCF_018294505.1 Triticum aestivum | reverse complement strand
CTCTCCTCTCCCGACGCCGCTGCCCCGACCTCCTCCTCGCCCCTTGATGTCGCCCTCGATCCCCTTCCCCTCTCCTCTCCCGACGCCGCCGCCCCGTCGTCCTCGTCCTCTCCCTCCTCCTCGTCCGCGCCACCGCCGCGCCGCTCCGACCTCCTCCTTGTCCCCTTCGGCCTCCTCCGCCTCCTCAGGTACTGCCCCACCTCTCCCTCCCCCTCCGGCCTCCTCCTTCCCCTTTGTAAATTTTAGGGTGTAGGGTTTGACTCTGAAGCTTTGTATTCTGGCAGTCAATTGGATGCATCATGCCTTATCCAAACGCACCTGCAATTGCTCCCCACACAGATTACTTCCATAATGCAGCATAAATTTGTTTCAGTAACCCTGTAGTGCACTTTTTTTGGAACCGTCTGTTGCCTAGTTGCTGTAAACTCTTACAAATTATCACATAGTCTACTGTTGAAGTGCAGCTAGATATTGGTGAAAATGAACCATCATAAAAATCTATAGTAGCTACTATAGTGAAAAAATACAACCAATCTTCTTTGCACTCTTATATATGTTAGCAAGCTCTTTTATTCTACTTAAGTCAAAATTGAGCACATCATCAAGTTGTGTATTTTTTTTTCAAGTACCTGCACAAAGAGACACACAGGGAAAATATGGCTTCAGAGCAACAAAAGATCAAATGAAGCCCTTGTCCATGTCCAGAACTAGTTATATTGAATTTTGATGCTTCACCTAACATCTGACCACTTTATGTGGTCTAGGCGTTTACTGCATGAAGAAAAATAATCATGACTTTGTGCAAGACACTGACTGAAAATGGGTGTAGCTACACCTGGTAGTAGGATGCATTTTCCCAGTAAAAATAATCATGACTTTGTGCAAGACACTGACTGAAACTGGTTATGAATATGTATATATATATATGAATGTTAAAGAGGAAAATCATGAAGGGTAGCTGCCAAGAATTTTAGATGAAGCAAAGCAGTGTTGCCCTGTTCTTATGCTGCCAACAATTAATTTGATTTGATGATTCCCCTTTGCAAGATTTTGATTTTGATTTTGAATTGCTGAATAGTGGTAGTAGTACTACCACATTGCACATGGAATTGCATTTGGAGAGTGGAGAGTGTGATGATGATGAACAGGTAGCTAGCAATGTGAAGAGTGGGGTGTTGGTGATGAGCAAGCAGAGGATGAGTGTGTAGTGCAATGCAAACGAGTGTAAAGTGGCAAGCAATCAAACAGGGGAGCAGGAAAAGGTGTGGGGTACTGCTACTCCTCTCCTCTCCAGTAGGCATTGTGCTCACGTAAAGGGAGCTGTGATCTTCTTCCTCCTCCTCCTCTTCATATTCTTCTCTGTCTCTGTCCCTCTCTCTCTGCATCATCAGCATCAGCATAAGCATCATCACCATGGAAATAATCTAATCTAGGAGTATCTATCTATCTTTGTGTTGTGCAAGGGGAGTCAGAGAATATATTTGTATGTGTGTATGTGTGTGGTGTGGTTAGCTTGGGTATAGGTGGTCTGGCTGGCTGTTGCTCTACCACCAAGAAAGGAAGGACTCACTCCCCACCCCTCCCCTGCTTCCTTTCTTCCACCCCATCACCTTCAAATATGCTCCCACATCTCACTCACTCCAAACAATCCTCCGATTCATACCCCAAATCTAGCACCATTTTGTTTAGGTATAAAAAACAGTAGCAATTTTAAAAGAATAGTAGCAATTTTAAAAACAGTAGCAAAAAAATTAGGTATAAAAACAGTAGCAAATAAAAAAAGAGTAGCAAATATAGCTAGGGAAATTTTGTTTAGGTATAAAAATAGTAGCAAATTAAAAAAAGTAGTAGCAAATTAAAAAAACAGTAGCAAAAAATTAGGTATAAAAACAGTAGCAAATATAGCTATGGCAATTTTGTTTAGGTATAAAAAACAGTAACTACAATTTGTAAAAAGCATGAGCAACTGATCTGATTCATCTCATCCTCTCTCGATCTGCAGGCTACAAGTGGAACAAGGCAGGGGCGTAGGTGCTTGCTACTCAGGCATGGCGGCAGAGCCAAGCACACCCTCCTCTCCCAAGGTACCAACCCCTCTTCCTCTCTCCCTGTATATACTGCTGTCTAGTACAATTTTTTTGCTCAATTTGCTGCTGTCCAGTACATCTTGTTAAAATTGCTGCTGACCAGTACATCTTTGCAATATATGGTGATGTGTACCATTCTTGATAGGATGTATCAATTGTAGTAGATGGTCAAGAAGATGTATAGATAAGAAAAATGATGGTTAGGGTGGTGGCCTAGTTGTATAGGATGGTTAGGGTGGTGGCCTAGTTCTTTGGGCTGTCTTTGGCTGTACTTAGAATAATCCGCAGTTCAAAAAAATACCATGTCAAGTGTTCTTTCTCTGAGATGTTATTAAATAGACATTGAGAAAAAAAATGGAACTAAGTTACCTGGAATGATCATATTGGCCAACTATCTTGAAGTAGAGTATTCATATTGGCGAGCTAGCAAGTATATATGATTGGTTCCCTCTTTGCTTTACTTGGTTCAAATTTCAAACTCTGCGTCTTTTTAGTGACAAATCCCAATACGAAAGGCGGAGCGTGCATGCATATTCAGCTCTTTACACTTATTCATTGTGGTTGGGGAGTTTTCAAGTGTAGTGTTTTGTCCAAAATGTTGAATGATACTGCTTGGAGATGCATATATTGTTTCACCTCTTCACATGCCAATGTATTTTCCATGTTGTGATGGAGGCCTTTTTTGCCTTGTCCACCCGAGAGGCCCTTGAGTTTGCCGGAATGTCGATTAACTTCCGTTCCGGCAAATTCGGGTACTCCATATGTCCTATTTTCAGCAAAGGTCATGCTGAAATTTTCCGTGAATTTTAGCATGACTTTGCTAAAAATAGGACATATGGGGTACTTGTGACTAATGCATGGGCCGGGGTATCTTAGTAGTTAATTAAGTAGGATCAAGTGCCCCGGCGTACTTGTGACTAATGCATGGCTTTTAGGGTGCCTCGGTATCGATAAAAACCGAAATGATGAAAGCTTAGGCTTTTAGGGTGCCTCGGCGTCGAAAAACCCTCAATGATAAAAGCTTAGCTTTTAGGATGCCTCAGTGTCGACAAACCCTAAATGATGAGACCATGATCTTGTTCCTTGACAATAACCAACTTTTTGACCAAACTTTGTTCCTATTTAGAGAGAAACATGGCCAACAACGATGAGGCCGGGGGTTCGAGCGTCAAGCCATTCTGGAAGCTGTCCCAGGAGATGGAGGAACAACCTCACTTGTATGAGGACGCCGCCTTCCCCACCGATCCTGAGACCACTGATGGTACCGCCGAGGATGACCCCACTGATGCCACCACTGATGGTGCCGCTGAGGATGCCACCACTGATGATGGCGGCGCACGCACAGATGGCAGCCAACCGAAGAGGCAACGGAAGGACCGGCGCCCGACCGTGCTCCGCACCCTCAAGGAGGAAGTTACTGAAGTGGACTCCGACGGGAATCCAATGGCGCCCGAACGAATAGTCAAGGGGTACTCGCTTCAGCTCGGGTGCATTCTCCGGAGCACCGTCTCGATCAACACCGAGAACCTGAGGCATCCTGACCGAGGGAATTTGCGCAACCTCCTCTTCACGAAGCTGCACGAACGATACAAGTTCCCCGCTGAATTTGAAAACACAAGCCTCAAAGGGAATAAAGTGAACAATGCTGCCCTCACGAAGATGAGCAAGGCCCTGTCTACTTGGAAAAGCAATGTGAAGAGAATGATCGAGAAAGGTGAGAGTTATGAGAAGATCAAGGAGAAAAATCCTTCGATCACCGAAGATGACTACAACGACTTCAAGATCAATTGCTCAAGCACCACAAACTCCGAATCAAGTAAGTGGGGGAAAGAAATGCGAGAGCTGAACTTAGGGGAACACACACTCGGTCCCGGCGGTTACAGAGTGGCGGAGCCTATATGGTACAAGGAGGAGGCGGACTGTGCCGAGCAAGGCCTACCACCCCTCTTCGATAAATACGGTGACAAGCAGACCAGGAACTTTGTCAGGGCCCGGTACAAGAAGGACCCGAAAACAAAGGAGCTTACCACGGATCCGAAGACCAGGGCGCTTGAGCTTGTTCTGGTAAGGAATACACCCCCTCGTAATTAGCTCCATATGGTTGCATTCTAATTAATGAAGCCAAATTTCTAAATGGTTCACATTCCTTCCGCAGGCGACTGAAAGCAGTAGCGCGGGGTCGACTAACAGCAACCCTTGGGACACCACTCTAAATAGGGCGTTGAATGTAATGAAGAACAAGGATAAGCTCAGTAAGCCGACGTTAGCTGGTCGTGTGGCCGGCAAAGGCTTGTCGACAAAATGGTCATCATACTATGACACTGCTGGGCAAAAGGAGAAAAAGACCAGCTCGGAAAGCCAGGCGCGCGAGGTTCAAGAACTCAGGGCACAGGTGGCGCGGATTCCGGAGATTGTCCAAGAGCAAGTGCAACAACAACTCGGAGCGACGATCACTGCGATTGTGCCTACCTTGATCCAGGGGATTAGTGCGTGGATTGCGGGCGGCCAACAGGGGCCGCCCCCGATTCCTAGCTTCACGGCCAGCAACTCGCAGAACGCGATGGCGGGGCCATTGGTGTCTCCGGCGGAGCCGGCATTGGTGTCTCCGACGCCGGCACGGGAGCTTAATGCACCCGGGTGTACGCCGGCCGGCACCTCTGCAGCAAGCGGCCCCTCCGTCAACTGCACGCCCGCCGTTGGGGGTGCCTCGACATTAGCCGAGCTCGACGCCATCATCACGGTAACTAATTAAGCCTCTCTCGGCCGAGGACTTCATCTCCTTGCCTTTGACTGGGCATCCCTAACGCCCTACATGTTTTCGCAGGGCGCTGCCGATGTTCCGTGCACTCTCCTGCACTTCGTGAACAACGAGTTGGTCGATGTCGCCAAGGGCAAAATCGTTCAACCGGGCAACCCCTTGTTCCACGGTACCCAGATGCCACCCAACTTGTTTAGGGTTCAACTGGTTCGGGTGCTGCCAGGCTGCGACGAGGTGTTACCTCCGATTCGACCCATCGGGGCCGACGATGATGACGTGATGAACCTCAGCGCCTGCCTGAGCTGCCCCTGCTTTGGCCGAAGAGCCAGATTCATTTGGGGGCGGGGGACACCACCCCAAAGACAACACCGCCAGTCGTGCCGGCGCCAAGTCGGCCCCATGGCAAGACCGCCGCAACGGTGCCGGACATCCCTATGCCACTGGATCCAAACATGCATATGGCACAGGATCAGAACTACGACGACGACGATACATTTGCCAACGTCGATCAGTACTTTGCCGATCATGGGGACGGTGGCGACTTCATGGGGCCTCCTTCTCAAGAACCCAACCCAACAAAAGACGTGTGCGATCTAGCTGGTACCGCGGAGAAGCCAAGTTGCAACAGGCGTCGTCTGCAGTTCAGCTCTCAGGAGACGCCTCCAGCTGCCGACTTCACCGAGCCTCAGATAGGCGAGGTGCGAAATATGATCAGCTCCAACACACTCAGGAAGGCGGTCTGTGAGCAGAACTCGGTCCCATTACAGGAGATCAAGAAGAAGGCACGCAAAAGAAAGACTAACAAGGGTGCGGGCCAGCCGGCACCGAGTACGATCCGTGCTCAGGACGGGCCACCTTCAACTGCGGATATCTCGAGGAGGGTGCATGTGGCGGGTAGGCCGATGCTACCAAGAAATATGCTCGATGCTGCAACCGGTGCTATGCGGAGTCTGCATGACAGTGTTCTTTCTTTGAAGAAGCGGCGTCTCCGAGAGAAGGATGTGGCATACCCGGTTTTCGCGGCCAAGGTGCCAGAGGGCAAGGGCTTTGTGGATAACTCCATCGGGGGTACGATTGTCCTGCGGTTTGATGACATCCACGCTATGTTGAACCTTCATCCGCTGCACTACACCTTCGTTCGGCTATTTTCGCTGAGTATGGAGATGCGGATCATTCGCGACAAGACGCCGGACATCGTGATAGTCGACCCCTTCTACATGCGTTCCAAGATCTTGGGCAGCGCTGGGGACCGGCAAGTCGCGAGTTCTTACCTCGAAGGCGTCATTCTGGCAAACCAAGATAAGGACAACTTCCTCGTGCCTTACTTTCCCTGGTAAGTCCTCCCCTCAACCGCCCCGTAACATATGAATTCTTAGATTTCGATCGTTTTTCTTTTAACATTCCATGTTTTCTGCAGTGAAACACATTGCACGCTCATCCTCCTAAGCCCCAAATATTCCATGGCCATGTATTTAGACCCGGACCGTCAGTCGAACGTAGACTACACAAATGTCAAGAAGGTTCTTGATGATGTTCTCCCCGGCTACGTCAAATCTGGAGGCACCTTCACCAGGCCTATTCGTAAGTACGGCAAGCACGTGTTCTCCCACAATACGACGTTCTGCTGCGTCAAGCAGCCGCCTGGCGGTCAGAAGGGTGCCTACTATGCCATCCATCACATGCGGGCGATCGTACGGGACCATCATCAACTACTACTACCGAGTAGACTCAAAGATTGGGCCGCGAGCGTGTCGGCAATCCAGGACGCGGACATCAGACAAGAATTCTTTCGCATCCAGTCGGAGTTTGCGGAAATCATCCATCAAGATGTCCTTCGTACCTCGGGGCAGTTCTACCTCAGAAATCAACCGTCCAACAGTGACATCGACACAATCCTACAAATGCAGGCTGACAACGCCCGTTGTTTCATGACTCCCACGATAGACGGCGGCTTCATCCACGCTCCGGTCCCTTGAGTCGAGTCGAAAGCAGTGATGCTGTGTCTAGTTCTGAAACATCGATTGGCTCATGTTGTAATTAAACTTTAACGAACTTGTAGTATGTCTCTTTGGTTTCGAGAGTCCTTCAACTTAGATGTAATCGATGCTATTAATGTCTTGCTTTTCTCTTCAAATCGTTCTGTTGCATACTTATATATTGCTTATGTATTGTCTGTGAATTGGTACTAACGTTTCATTTGGCTACTGCATAGCGATGCCGTGGTACGTCATGTACAAGGGTAAGGTTCCCGGAGTCTACGACGACTGGGAGGAGTGTCGGAGACAGGTTCACCGATTCAGCGGTAACAGTTACAAAGGGTACGCCACTAGGGCCGAGGCCGAATCTAGATACGCCCGCTATCTAGCGGGAGAGGGGAGGGAGCGTTGGAGGAACCGGATGAAGACGAGTTTCATCATGATGATGCTCATCGTGATGACCGCAGCTCTCTTCTATGTGATGGTAGTTTAGATGATCGATATCGACTTGTAATGTGAAGACAAACTCGCGGTCTCGAGACTTGTAATATAATGTTCTATCTTTGTTTGGTCTTTTCAATTCGGAGACTAATATGATGAATTGTATTCGGAGACTAAAATGATGAATTGTATTCAGAGACTAATCTTCTATTGTATTCGATGAATCTGTTGTTGATGTGTGCTGTCTATATTTTGTGCAATTATACATTTTGTAACCTGTGCAAAAAACAGAAAATTAAAAAATTAAAAAAACCTAATATTCATACTAATGGCGCATCACATCATAGTGCGCCATTAGTATGCCAGAGGATACTAATGGCGCATCACTAAACAGTGCGCCATTAGTATGCCAAAGTTACTAATGGCGCATCCAGTTGTTGTGCGCCATTAGTATGCCAAAGCACCTGGGTATAGATGGCCCCCTGGGAGGCATACTAATGGCGCACTGTTGTATATACTAATGGCGCATCTGGGGTGCGCCATTAGTATACCAGATACTAATGGCGCACCAGTGGTGCGCCATTAGTAAAATATACAAATGGCGTGCTACTAATGGCGCACCACTAATGCGCCATTAATGGCCAAATTAGCTGCGCCATTAGTAGGCCTTTTCCTAGTAGTGATAAGCTAGTTCAAATAATATTCACTAGAGTTGAACTAGCTCTATAACCTAGTACAAATAATTTTACACTAGAGTTGAACTAGCTCTATAAGCTAGTTAAAATAATTTTACACTAGAGTTGAACTAGCTCTATAAGCTTGTACAAATAATTTTACACTAGAGCTGAAATAGCTCTATAGCCTAGTACAAAAAAATTAACATTAGAGTTGAACTAGCTCTATAGCCTAGTACAAATATGTTTACACTAGAGTTGAACTAGCTCTATAAGCTAGTTCAAATATTTTTACACTAGAGTTGAACTAGCTCTATAGCCTAGTACAAATAATTTTACACTAGAGTTGAACTAGCTCTATAACCTAGTAAAAATATTTTAACACTAGAGTTGAACTAGCTCTATAGCCTAGTACAAATAATTTTACACTAGAGTTGAACTAGCTCTATGAGCTTATACAAACCATTTTACACTAGAGTTGAAGTCGCTCTATAAGCTAGTTCAAATATTTTTACACTAGAGTTGAACTAGCTCTATAAGCTTGTACATATCATTTTACGGTAGAGTTGAACTAGCTCTATAGTCTACTGCAAATAGTTTTACACTATAGTTGAACTATCTCTATAAGCTAATTCAAATAATTCTCCATTAGAGTTGAACTAGCTCTATAGCCTAATAAAAATATTTTTCCAGTAGAGTTGAACTAGCTCTATAAGCGAGTTCAAATACTTTTACACTAGAGATGAACTAGCTGTATACCCTAGTACAAATAATTTTACACTAGAGTTTAACTAGCTCTATAGCCTAGTGCAAATAATTTTACAGTAGAGTTTAACTAGCTCTATAAGCTTGTACAAATAATTTAACACTAGAGTTGAACTAGCTCTATAGTCTAGTACAAATAATTTTACACTAGAGTTGAACTAGCTCTATAAGCTACTTAAAATAATTTTACACTAGAGTTCAACTAGATCCATAATCTAGTTCAAATAGTTTTACACTAGAGTTGAACTAGTTATATTGTCTAGTATAAATAATTTTACACTAGAGTTGAACTAGCTCTATAAGCTAGTTCGAATAATTTTAAATTAGAGTTGAACTAGCTTTATAGCCTAGTAAAAATAATTTACACTATAGTTGAACTACCTCTATAGACTAGTACAAATAATTTTACACTAGAGTTGAACTAGCTCTGTAAGCTAGTTAAAATAATTTTACACTAGAGTTGAACTTGCTCTATACCCTAGTACAAATAATTTTACACTAGAGTTGAACTAGCTCTATAGCCTAGTACAAATAATTTTACACTATAGTTGAACTAGCTGTATAAGCTAGTTCAAATAATTTTACACTAGAGTTGAAGTAGCTCTATAAGCTTGTACATATCATTTTACACTAGAGTTGAACTAGCACTATAAGCTTGTACATATCATTTCACACTAGAGTTGAACTCGCTCTATAAGCTTGTTCAAATAAATTTACACTACAGTTGAACTAGCTCTATAATCTTGTACAAATAATTTTACACTAGAGTTGAACTAGCTCTATAAGCTTGTACAAATAATTTTACACTAGAGCTGAAATAGCTCTATAGCCTAGTACAAAAAAATTAACATTAGAGTTGAACTAGCTCTATAGCCTAGTACAAATATGTTTACACTAGAGTTGAACTAGCTCTATAAGCTAGTTCAAATATTTTTACACTGGAGTTGAACTAGCTCTATAGCCTAGTACAAATAATTTTACACTAGAGTTGAACTAGCTCTATAACCTAGTAAAAATATTTTAACACTAGAGTTGAACTAGCTCTATAGCCTAGTACAAATAATTTTACACTAGAGTTGAACTAGCTCTATGAGCTTATACAAACCATTTTACACTAGAGTTGAAGTCGCTCTATAAGCTAGTTCAAATATTTTTACACTAGAGTTGAACTAGCTCTATAAGCATGTACATATCGTTTTACGGTAGAGTTGAACTAGCTCTATAGTCTACTGCAAATAGTTTTACCCTATAGTTGAACTAGCTCTATAAGCTAATTCAAATAATTCTCCATTAGAGTTGAACGAGCTCTATAGCCTAATAAAAATATTTTTACAGTAGAGTTGAACTAGCTCTATAAGCGAGTTCAAATACTTTTACACTAGAGATGAACTAGCTGTATACCCTAGTACAAATAATTTTACACTAGAGTTTAACTAGCTCTATAGCCTAGTGCAAATAATTTTACAGTAGAGTTTAACTAGCTCTATAAGCTTGTACAAATAATTTAACACTAGAGTTGAACTAGCTCTATAGTCTAGTACAAATAATTTTACACTAGAGTTGAACTAGCTCTATAAGCTACTTAAAATAATTTTACACTAGAGTTCAACTAGCTCTATAATCTAGTTCAAATAGTTTTACACTAGAGTTGAACTAGTTATATTGTCTAGTATAAATAATTTTACACTAGAGTTGAACTAGCTCTATAAGCTAGTTCGAATAATTTTAAATTAGAGTTGAACTAGCTTTATAGCCTAGTAAAAATAATTTACACTATAGTTGAACTACCTCTATAGACTAGTACAAATAATTTTACACTAGATTTGAGCTAGCTCTGTAAGCTAGTTAAAATAATTTTACACTAGAGTTGAACTTGCTCTATACCCTAGTACAAATAATTTTACACTAGAGTTGAACTAGCTCTATAGCCTAGTACAAATAATTTTACACTATAGTTGAACTAGCTCTATAAGCTAGTTCAAAGAATTTTACACTAGAGTTGAAGTAGCTCTATAAGCTTGTACATATCATTTTACACTAGAGTTGAACTAGCACTATAAGCTTGTACATATCATTTCACACTAGAGTTGAACTCGCTCTATAAGCTTGTTCAAATAAATTTACAGTACAGTTGAACTAGCTCTATAATCTTGTACAAATAATTTTACACTAGAGTTGAACTAGCTCTATATCCTAGTACAAATATTTTTACACTAGAGTTGAACTAGCTGTGACGCCCCCGATTTGACCGTACACTAATCATGCACGCAAATGTGTACGATCAAGATCAGGGACTCACGGGAAGATATCACAACACAACTCTACAACATAAATAAGTCATACAAGCATCATAATACAAGCCAGGGGCCTCGAGGGCTCGAATACAATTGCTCAAACATAGACGAGTCAGCGGAAGCAACAATATCTGAGTACAGACATAAGTTAAACAAGTTTGCCTTAAGAAGGCTAGCACAAACTGGGATACAGATCGAACGAGGCGCAGGCCTCCTGTCTAGGATCCTCCTAAATACTCCTGGTCGTCGTCAGCGGGCTGCACATAGTAGTAGGCACCTCCAGTGTCGTAGGTGTCGTCGTCGACGGTGGCGTCTGGCTCCTGGACTCCAGCATCTGGTTGTGACAATCAGGCATAGAAAGGGGAAAAGAGGGAGAAAAGCAACCGTGAGTACTCATCCAAAGTAGTCACAAGCAAGGAGCTACACTACATATGCATGGGTATATGTGTAAAGGATCATATCGGTGGACTGAACTGCATAATGCCAGAATAAGAGGGGGATAGCTAATCCTATCGAAGACTACGCTTCTGGTAGCCTCCATCTTGCAGCATGTAGAAGAGAGTAGATTGAAGTCCTCCAAGTAGCATCGTATAGCATAATCCTACCCGGCGATCCCCTCCTCGTCGCCCTGTTAGAGAGCGATCACCGGGTTGTATCTTGCACTTGGAAGGGTGTGTTTTATTAAGTATCCAGTTCTAGTTGTCATAAGGTCAAGGTACAACTCCGGGTCGTCCTTTTACCAAGGGACACGCCTATTTGAATAGATAAACTTCCCTGCAGGGGTGCACCACATAACCCAACACGCTCGATCCCATTTGGCCGGACACACTTTTCTGGGTCATGCCCGGCCGCGGAAGATCAACACGTCGCAGCCCCACCTAGGCTCAACAGAGAGGTCAACACGCCAGTCTAAATCCTATGCGCGCAGGGGTCTGGGCCCATCGCCCATTGCACACCTGCACGTTGCGTACGCGGCCGGAAGCAGACCTAGCCTAGCAGGCGTTCCAGTCCAATCCGGCGCGCGCCGCTCCGTCGCTGACGTCAAGAAGAGCTTCGACTGATACCACGACGCCGGGATACCCATAACTACTCCCGCGTAGATGGTTAGTGCGTATAGACCAAATGGCCAGACTCAGATCAAATACCAAGATCTCGTTAAGCGTGTTAAGTAACCGCGAACGCCGACCAGGGCCAGGCCCACCTCTCTCCTAGGTGGTCTCAACCTGCCCTGTCGCTCCGCCACAAAGTCACAGTCGGGGGCCGTCAGGAACCCAGGCCCACCTCTACCGGGGTGGAGCCACCTGTCCTTTCAGCCCCCTCATCAGAATCACTTGCGGGTACTCCTCGAGCCGACCCGACTTTAGTCACCAGATGTGTCATGTATATAATGTATATAGTATAAACCCGTGATCACCTCCCGAAGTGATCACGGCCCAGTAGTATGGCATGGCAGACGAACAAGAGTGTAGGGCCACTGATGAAACACTAGCATCCTATACTAAGCAGTAGGATAGCAGGTAAGGGTAACAACTGTAGCAACAATGACAGGCTATGCATCAGGATAGGATTAACGGAAAGCAGTAACATGCTACACTACTCTAATGCAAGCAGTATAGAGAAGAATAGGCGATATCTGGTGATCAAGGGGGGGGGCTTGCCTGGTTGCCCTAGCAAGTAGGATGGGTCGTCAACTCCGTAGTCGAACTGGGCAGCAGCAGTGTCGGTCTCGTAGTCTATCGGATTGAAGAGGGGGGAAGAAACAGTAAATGCAATGCAAACATAAGCATGACGATGCGTGACATGACAATGAGCGGTGCTAGGTGTGTCCTAACGCGGCAGTAGGTGATACCGGCGAAAGGGGGAAACATCCGGGAAAGTATCCCAGGTGTTTCTCATTTTCGGACAGATGAACCGGAGGTGAAATGTTGCAGGTTCACTATGCTAGGGACGCGTGGCGGATGAACGGGCTGCGTATCTGGATTCGTCTCGTCGTTCTGAGCAACTTTCATGTACAAAGTATTTTCATCCGAGTTACGGATTATTTTATATGATTTTCTAAAGTTTTAATCATTTTCTAAATTCCTGGAATTAAATTAATTCGAAAATAAATTAAACACTAAAAGCTATGGGTACACAGAAGTGTACCCAGAGATGTGCATGTGTGGCTGACAAGAGGGGCCCAGTTGACTAGGTCAACTGCCCAGTCAACAGAGGCTCACTGGTGGGGCCAGGGGCTGAGTCAGCAGCCTAATCAGCAGTCAACAATTTGACTGTTGACTGGTCAAACCTGACCAATGGGACCCGCATGTTAGTGACACACACATTTTAATAGGGGTTTTAACAGAATTTAATTAGGTTAATTAATCAGGCGAGCCCACATGCCAGTGTCGGAGCTTCCATTTTAACTAACCAGCCATTAAACTGAACTAATTAATGGCCTTGGGCCCACGAGTCAGTGAGGTTAGCTGGCGGATTAATGGCCAAGTCAGGGCCACGTGGCGGGCCAAGTCAGCACCGACGATCGGAGCAACTCCGGCGACCCAACACACGGCGGCGCCTTGCCGGAGTTGGCTGGAACCGCGCCACAAGTGACCATTTGGCCCGGGGTTTGGCCCTACGGGACGCGCACGTCGTGCCCCATCAGATGTGGGCAGTGCCAGGAGCGGAGACGGCCGGAATCGAGCGGGGCGTCGACGGGCGGCGGCAGCCGGACTTGGGCGAGCACGGGATCGACTCTACGGGCGCTAATGCGATGGACTGGCGGCACGGGCGGTATCGGGGCGATGCACTGAGCACGACCGAGTGCTTGCCCGGCCCTGAAAGGAACGGCAGCAGCAGCGATGATGACCGCAGTGGTGGCGAGGTTCGGCAATGGCGGGGAAACGAAGCTAGGGGCGCGCAGGGAAAACGGGGAGAGAGGGGAGGTGTGCGAGCTCACAGTGGTCGCAGAGGAGGGGCGGCGAGGTCTGGGGCGCTGTGTAGCTCGTGAATCGATGGCGAGGTTGTGCGACGGCGGACAAGGAAGAAGATGAAGCAGGCGTCGT
>NC_057808.1:147692654-147705539 GCF_018294505.1 Triticum aestivum | reverse complement strand
TCGCGTTGGCGAGCTCCGGCTTGGGCGTTCGGCGAGCTGGGAGGAGCAGGGAGAGTGGAAGAGGGCGAGGCAGATCTGGACGAGGCGAGAGGGGGGTATCGAGCGGCTAGGGTTCCAGGGGAAGGAGAGTGGGAGCCGGGGGTTCTTATCCACTCGCCGGCGCCAGTGAGCTGGTCCGGCGGGGCTCCTCCCCTGTAGCGACATGCCTGAGGAACAGGACGAGCGACCGGGTGGGGGTGGGCCACTGGGCTGAGCTAGCTGGGCCGGTTCGGCTGGCTAGACCCAGGGGGCAGGGGTCTTCCCCCCTTTTTTGCCTTTCTCCTTTTTAAAAACTTTTTATTATTTTCTATTTTTTTGTTTTCCTTTTTGTTACTATTTATGTTAGTTTTATAAATTATAAAATTAGTTCCTAAAATAGTATTTCTATTATTCTAATGCCACAATAACTTGGGCACCCAAACAAATTAGTTTAACATTTTATATATTATAGAAGGAATTTAATTATTGGTTTTAGCTACTATTTATTTACTTTCGAGCATTCAGTTATTTTATAAAAGTGTGGTTTCTCCACCATAATCACCCATCTAATACTTGGCACTAACCGAACATTTTTGTTTTAATGTTTGAAAACTTATGTTGTTTGCCATATTTTGAATTTGAATTTTGAATCGGTTCCGAACTAACGCGTGATTAGCAACAGTAATCGAAATGACATGGCATCATTAGCAGAGAATTACTGTAGCTTGATTATCCGGGCGTCACAATTCTCCTCCACTACAAGAAATCTCGGCCCGAGATTTACGCGGTGTAGTAAGGGGGGAAGGTGCTGGTAGCGAAAAACCTAACGAGTCTTGTCGGTCTTGGCTGCCCTTTCGAAGAGGTTGATCCCTTTCGTTGATGTCTTCATTTCTCTTGCTTAAGGTAATCATGATGAAGCTGGCATCCTTTCTTCGGGAACTCCATCGTACTTACGAAGGACAAGGGGTAACTTCGGAATAACAGACCTCTGAACGGTTGACTATCTGGTTGATAACATCGGGGAAGGTGGCGGAAAGTAACTCTCGAATGGAAATTTAAGACAATATCGAGAGCAAAGTAAGGAGGTATCGTGGGGAAGTTTCGAGCGGGCAGGCAATCGTTCGATGCCTGAAGGGTTCAGAGCAACGGGAATAAGTTTTGTGTCTGATACCAAAATTGATGATCTCACGAAAGGTGGCACGTGAATTACATACGAAGCCAAGCGTGAGGAATAACCTTGGGAACAGGGGGTGTACAAGAGAGTCAGGTTTCGATCCTGTGGCACTGTGGGTTATGGGCCCACCATGTGGGTTAAAAGTAGAAAGGGCAGTAATGTCTTGCACGGTCATGTAAGCAAGGCATGTAAGAGGATAGCCTGTCTTTTATATCGGCAACAACATCGGTACCAAGGGCGAGGGACGAAGAGAACCATTTTCCTGCTCGTTGAAACGAGGCGGACCATTAGGCAAAGTTCTCGTCCATCGGTGGCTACCGGGATGTCATCAACAATAGTAACAGGGTCTTGCTGACAGAATTGTACACCGAGGTGTTTACATAAGCAGGAGAATATTACTGCTTAGATCATATAGAACTCAAGAAGGGTTAAACAAAATAATGGAAAGGAAAATATCATTATCAGATTAAACAGAACTATGGAATGGAAAATGTGTTTAAACACATATTTCAAGGGTATATTCTTCCCAAGGGTAAGCAGAGCATGATATCCATGTCGGGATATAACGTAGAAAACCCTTTAGGAAAGAGGAGAGAAATTTCATGCCATTACCCATACTACGGTGTTTGGATAATTGATAAAGAAAGTTTAGCATTGTGCTTCAAATGTTCTTATTAAAATTCGGAGTACCACACACATGCTTCGAGATAGCATTGACATGGTCTTCAAGCAAAAGACAGACTTGGAATACACAAGGATTCATCAGGAACAACATATAGAATATGTCTTTCAATTTCCTCATGGAAGAATGGTTAACCTTGCTAAAAAGAAAATTATAACAAAAGGTCCTCTGGCTAGGGGTGCTAAGCAAAGACACCACCTTATCGAGTTATGTAGAGACCAATGTTATAACTCTTGGAAATATGTTCCAACCATCATATCTGACCGAGATTCAGATCTGATTGGTGTCACGATTCCTCAGACTTAGGATGCCTAAGAAGAAAAAGGTGCAACACCAATTGACGAGATGACATTGTAAGATTCTCGGGAAACGAACTATGGAAGCGAGCTCCGAAACAAGAGTCCATCAGTATACCAACGAGAGGATGAGGAGGTGGCTGATTGACTCAGCGACAATCCATTGAGATTTCCAAAAGATGGATTTCCACAACTATTTGACCAAGGAGATAACATTAGCTAGATCGAATGATATAATGAGGTATGCTCGAGGAAAACTTACCCAATTAAACATTGGTTGAAAGGTGCACCCGAAATATGGGATGGGTTGCACGACCAACGTCGGAATGGTGATTCAATAATCAATAGTCTAAGAATGAACGGCGGACCATTGACTTCAAAGCAATAGGGTTGCTAGAAGTTTTAGAATCCGAACAACACAGTTAACCTGTTGGTATCCCGGTTAGAATCAACACGTGAACCTGGAAATGAATGGAGATGGCGAGAAGTATTACTATATCAGGAAATATTAAGAGGTGGGGCAATCCTCACAACATCCTTGACATGAAAGACAGTAATACTTCAATGTAGAACATAACATAAGCTGGTTAGCAAGGAGCTCCATAACATGATCAAGTTTGTGATGAAAGGAATGTAAGGATGTTGTCGATGGTAACTCAAATTACCAAGGAACGAGGATGGCACTTATCATCAAGAATTCCATTGATATCCTGGAAGGAGTCAAAATGTTGATGATAATCACGACATTTTGTAGTCGAGGGGATCCACGAAGAAGCAATTGATCAGCGACTGCATCAAGCAAAAGGACTGATGCAACAAAAGATTATTAGAGCCATAGATACTACACAAACTCGGGGTCAAGTTTGTTGTTCGAGGTGAAACGATATGACGAGGAAAATCGACGTAAGCTTAGCTCATCGTCTAAAGTGGTGCGCCGGGAATAAGGACCAGGTAGCATAGTTAAAATCATCAAGAGAAGGATACGGCCAAACAGGCTAGGAATGGCGTGATCGGGTACAAACTCGTACTTAAAGAAGATTACTAAGAGTTGGTGAACCGTAGTGCGGACTCGGTTCAGTTATCGGTGTCTTTGCGTGATTAATAACCCAGAGCCCGTGGAAAATTGGAATCAGTGAGAATCTAGCACTTGATGAAGAACTCATAAGAAGTTATGCAGTTCCATGATAATCTCGAGATACCAGGGGGTAATACTCGACGACAGATCAAGGTAGAGGTTGGACTAGGGTATTGCTTTGCAGAAGACAAGTGCTCAAACTTGCACGAGAAACGGAATCAAGGAGAAACATGGTCGGAGCCACGATTGCAAAGGATCAATTCACCAATACCAGATGATATTATACCAGGGAAATAGCTATTATTATAAGAAGCTTCCATGATAGGATCTACATCGTGTCCATGGGCATGAACACAAAGGTTCAAGGTCGACTCCCACTTCTTCAATGCATAACCTTCCATTCGCCTCTCGTATTTTGATAATGACATTAGTTGTCGAAAGTTTTACCTGGTGCAATACCAGATAAGTATGTCCCCGCGAAATCTTTCGGGTTCACACAGATTAAGGAAGGCATAGGTTCAACCCATCGGGGCATCGTAGAAAGATATACTACAAACTTCAGGAGTAAATAACACAAGCTCAATAGTAGAGCATGGTTGACAAAGTAGAGGATACAATTTACCAAAGGCATTATGTATCCGAGGAAAAGCTCAAAGGCTTATTGAATATGAAGGACGCTGTCGGATAAAATCCAACAAAGGATCTGGTGGTCCACAAGGGATCTGACGTGAGCAACGGTACTCCACTAGAGGAAGAAGAATGCAAGGAGATCAGATTATAGAAACAACTGACTAACTCAAAGCCCAAAGGCAAAGGAATTATGATTTCCAAATCAAGGGATCCGAAGCAATGCTCTGATTAGGGATGGATAAGTTGAATAGCCGTAGGGATACAATAGACAGTAATTTGATTAGTCGAGAACCAGCTCCTGTTCAAATGACGTCTGAGCCGGAAGGATGAATTCTAGGCTCTGATTGAGGATTGCGAGCATTCACAACAAATTGAATCAACGGACTCAAAATGATAATGACAAGAGATGCCAATAAGATTACGAGACTTAAGATTAATCATAATGCAAGTAAGCAAGAATTTCAAGAGCAAAAAGGCTCCTGAGGATTTTCGAAAGATCGAATGGTATTTTGAACACTTTTGTGAAATACTTGAATCAAATGGGGATGAGCGGATACTCGGTAAGTGCGAGAATTATCCGTAGGGGTATTCAGGTGACAAAGAACAGCAAGGCAGTAAGCTCAAAGGATTCTCAGAATAACAGAGAGAATTTTGGGGTATCTTGTAATAACAAGATCAACTGGGAAACATTGTATGAATGGCGAGTATACGTGGTTATCCATAGGAGTTTATCGATGAAAGGGAATTGCAAAAGTGATGAACACAAGTTCTTGGGTTATCAGCGGAGAGTATCTTCAGGGTCTTCACGGGCAGCAGACGATCATCAGTAATAAGGGGCTCTCCGGGTGAAAGTGATAACGAGATCCTAATGTTAGATTTAGCAAAATTCACTTAACTCGAATAGAAGAGAGATCAGAGCCCCGAAGTATAGACAAGGAGTAAAAGATCCTAATACCACCCAATGGCGACGTGGGCCCATAAGCCACACAGCAATCTTAGTAAAAGTTTTACAATGACTAGACTCAACTTCGGCCAAGGAGTTGAAAAGGGGGATTCCTACAGGCAGTTGGCTCTGATACCAACTTGTGACGCCCCCGATTTGACCGTACACTAATCATGCACGCAAATGTGTACGATCAAGATCAGGGACTCACAGGAAGATATCACAACACAACTCTACAACATAAATAAGTCATACAAGCATCATAATACAAGCCAGGGGCCTCGAGGGCTCGAATACAATTGCTCGATCATAGACGAGTCAGCAGAAGCAACAATATCTGAGTACAGACATAAGTTAAACAAGTTTGCCTTAAGAAGGCTAGCACAAACTGGGATACAGATCGAACGAGGCGCAGGCCTCCTGTCTGGGATCCTCCTAACTACTCCTGGTCGTCGTCAGCGGGCTACACGTAGTAGTAGGCACCTCCAGTGTCGTAGGTGTCGTCGTCGACGGTGGCGTCTGGCTCCTGGACTCCAGCATCTGGTTGCGACAATTAGGCATAGAAAGGGGAAAAGAGGGAGAAAAGCAACCGTGAGTACTCATCCAAAGTACTCGCAAGCAAGGAGCTACAGTACATATGCATGGGTATATGTGTAAAGGGTCATATCGGTGGACTGAACTGCAGAATGCCAGAATAAGAGGGGGATAGCTAATCATGTCAAAGACTACGCTTCTGGTAGCCTCCATCTTGCAGCATGTAGAAGAGAGTAGATTGAAGTCCTCCAAGTAGCATCGTATAGCATAATCCTACCCGGCGATCCCCTCCTCGTCGCCCTGTTAGAGAGCGATCACCGGGTTGTATCTGGCACTTGGAAGGGTGTGTTTTATTAAGTATCCAGTTCTAGTTGTCATAAGGTCAAGGTACAACTCCGGGTCGTCCTTTTACCAAGGGACACGGTTATTCGAATAGATAAACTTCCCTGCAGGGGTGCACCGCATAACCCAACACGCTCGATCCCATTTGGCCGGACACACTTTTCTGGGTCATGCCCAGCCGCGGAAGATCAACACGTCGCAGCCCCACCTAGGCTCAACAGAGAGGTCAACACGCCGGTCTAAATCCTATGCGTGCAGGGGTCTGGGCCCATCGCCCATTTCACACCTGCACGTTGCGTACGTGGCCGGAAGCAGACCTAGCCTAGCAGGCGTTCCAGTCCAATCCGGCGCGCGTCGCTCCGTCGCTGACGTCAAGAAGAGCTTCGGCTGATACCACGACGCCGGGATACCCATAACTACTCCCGCGTAGATGGTTAGTGCGTATAGACCAAGTGGCCAGACTCAGATCAAATACCAAGATCTCGTTAAGCGTGTTAAGTAACCGCGAACGCCGACCAGGGCCAGGCCCACCTCTCCTAGGTGGTCTCAACCTGCCATGTCGCTTCGCCACAAAGTAACAGTCGGGGGCCGTCAGGAACCTAGGCCCACCTCTACCGGGGTGGAGCCACCTGTCCTTTCAGCCCCCTCATCAGAATCACTTGCGGGTACTCCTCGAGCCGACCCGACTTTAGTCACCACATGTGTCATGTATATAATGTATATAGTATATACCCGTGATCACCTCCCGAAGTGATCACGGCCCAGTAGTATAGCATGGCAGACGGACAAGAGTGTAGGGCCACTGATGAAACACTAGCATCCTATACTAAGCAGTAGGATAGCAGGTAAGGGTAACAACTGTAGCAACAATGACAGGCTATGCATCAGGATAGGATTAACGGAAAGCAGTAACATGCTACACTACTCTAATGCAAGCAGTGTCGAGAAGAATATGCGATATCTGGTGATCAAGGGGGGGGCGGCTTGCCTGGTTGCTCTGGCAAGTAGGAGGGGTCGTCAACTCCGTAGTCGAACTGGGCAGCAGCATTGTCGGTCTCGTAGTCTATCGGAGAGAAGAGGGGGGGAGAAACAGTAAATACAATGCAAACATAAGCATGATGATGCATGACATGACAATGAGCGGTGCTAGGTGTGTCCTAACGCGGCAGTAGGTGATACCGGCGAAAGGGGGAAACATCCGGGAAAGTATCCCAGGTGTTTCTCGTTTTCGCACAGATGAACCGGAGGTGAAATGTTGCAGGTTCACTATTCCAGGAATGCGTGGCGGACGAACGGGCTGCGTATCTGGATTCGTCTCGTCGTTCTGAGCAACTTTCATGTACAAATTATTTTCATCCGAGTTACGGATTATTTTATATGATTTTCTAAAGTTTTAATCATTTTCTAAATTCCTGGAATTAAATTAATTCGAAAATAAATTAAACACTAAAATCTATGGGTACACAGAAGTGTACCCAGAGATGAGCATGTGTGGCTGACAACAGGGGCCCAGTTGACTGGGTCAACTGCGTAGTCAGCAGAGGCTGACTGGTGGGGCCAGGGGGCTGAGTCAGCAGCCTAATCAGCAGTCAACAATTTGTCTGTTGACTGGTCAAACCTGACCAGTGGGACCCGCGTGTTAGTGACACACACATTTTAACTAACCATCCATTAAACTGAACTAATTAATGGCCTTGGGCCCACGTGTCAGTGAGGGCCACGTGGCGGGCCAGGTCAGCACCGACGACCGGAGCAACTCCGGCGACCCAACACACGGCGGCCCCTCGCCGGAGTTGGCCGGAACCGCGCCACAAGTGACCATTTGCCCCGGAGTTTGGCCCTACGGGACGCGCACGTCGCGCGGCATCAGATGTGGGCAGTGGCAGGAGCGGAGACGGCCGGAATCGAGCGGGGCGTCGACGGGCGGCGGCAGCCGGACTTGAGCGAGCACGGGATCGACTCTACGGGCGCTAATGCGATGGACTGGCGGCACGGGCGGTATCGGGGCGATGCACTGAGCACGACCGAGTGCTTACCCGGCCCTGAAATGAACGGCAGCAGCAGCGACGATGACCGCAGTGGTGGCGAGGTTCGGCAATGGCGGGGAAACGAAGCTAGGGGCGCGCAGGAAAAATGGGGAGAGAGGGGAGCTGTGCGAGCTCACAGTGGTCGCAGAGGAGGGGCGGCGAGGTCTGGGGCGCTGTGTAGCTCGTGAATCGACGGCGAGGTTGTGCGACGGCGGACAGGGAAGAAGATGAAGCAGGCGTCGTCGATGGGGCCTCCCGTGTTCGATCTACCACCGTAGTCCACGTAGGGGGGCACGCACTTCCTCCTGGACAGGACTGTGCAGCTGGAGGCGGCCGGGGGGGGCGGTGGTTCGCGTTGGCGAGCTCCGGCTTGGGCGTTCGGCGAGCTGGGAGGAGCAGGGAGAGTGGAAGAGGGCGAGGCAGATCTGGACGAGGCGAGAGGGGGGTATCGGGCGGCTAGAGTTCCAGGGGAAGGATAGTGGGACCGGGGGTTCTTATCCACTCGCCGGCGCCAGTGAGCTGGTCCGGCGGGGCTCCTCCCCTGTAGCGACGTGCCTGAGGAACAGGACGAGCGACCGGGTGGGGGTGGGCCACTTGGCTGAGCTAGCTGGGCCGGTTCGGCTGGCTAGACTCAGGGGCAGGGGTCTTCCCCCCTTTTTTGCCTTTCTCTTTTTTAAAAACTTTTTATTATTTTCTATTTTTTTATTTTCCTTTTTGTTACTATTTATGTTAGTTTTATAAATTATAGAATTAGTTCCTAAAATAGTATTACTACTTATTCTAATGCCACAATAACTTGGGCACCCAAACAAATTAGTTTAACATTTTATATATTATAAAAGGAATTTAATTCTTGGTTTTAGCTACTATTTATTTACTTTCGAGCATTCATTTATTTTATAAAAGTGTGGTTTCTCCACCATAATCACCCATCTAATACTTGGCACTAACCGAACATTTTTGTTTTAATGTTTGAAAACTGATGTTGTTTGCCATATTTTGAATTTGAATTTTGAATCGGTTCCGAACTAACGCGTGATTAGCAACAGTAATCGACGTGACATGGCATCATTAGCAGAGAATTACTGTAGCTTGATTAGCCGGGCGTCACAATTCTCCTCCACTACAAGAAATCTCGTCCCGAGATTTACGCGGTGTAGTAAGGGGGGAAGGTGCTGGTAGCGAAAAACCTAACGAGTCTTGTCAGTCTTGGCTGCCCTTTCAAAGAGGTTGATCCCTTTCGTTGATGTCTTCATTTCTCTTGCTTAAGATAATCATGATGAAGCTGGCATCCTTTCTTCGGGAACTCCATCATACTTACGAAGGACAAGGGGTAACTTCGGAATAACAGACCTCTGAACGGTTGACTATCTGGTTGATAACATCGGGGAAGGTGGCGGAAAGTAACTCTCGAATGGAAATTTAAGACAATATCGAGAGCAAAGTAAGGAGGTATCGTGGGGAAGTTTCGGGCGGGCAGGCAATCGTTCGATGCCTGAAGGGTTCAGAGCAACGGGAATAAGTGTTGTGTCTGATACCAAAATTGATGATCTCACGAAAGGTGGCACGTGAATTACATACGAAGCCAAGCGTGAGGAATAACCTTGGCAACAGGGGGTGTACAAGAGAGTCAGGTTTCGATCCTGTGGAACTGTGGGTTATGGGCCCACCATGTGGGTTAAAAGTAGAAAGGGCAGTAATGTCTTGCACGATCATGTCAGCAAGGCATGTAAGAGGACAGCCTGTCTTTTATGTCGGCAACAACATCGGTACCAAGGGCGAGGGACGAAGAGAACCATTTTCCTGCTCGTTGAAACGAGGCAGACCATTAGGCAAAGTTCTCGTCCATCGGTGGCTACCGGGATGTCATCAACAATAGTAACAGGGTCTTGCTGACAGAATTGTACACCGAGGTGTTTACATAAGCAGGAGAATATTACTTCTTAGATCATATAGAACTCAAGAAGGGTTAAACAAAATAATGGAAAGGAAAATATCATTATCAGATTAAACAGAACAATGGAAAGGAAAATGTGTTTAAACACATATTTCAAGGGTATATTCTTCCCAAGGGTAAGCAGAGCATGATATCCATGTCGGGATATAACGTAGAAAACCCTTTAGGAAAGAGGAGAGAAATTTCATGCCATTACCCATACAATGGTGTTTGGATAATTGATAAAGAAAGTTTAGCATTGTGCTTCAAATGTTCTTATTAAAATTCGGAGTACCACAGACATGCTTCGAGATGGCATTGACATGGTCTTCAAGCAAAAGACAGACTTCGAATACACAAGGATTCATCAGGAACAACATATAGAATAAGTCTTTCAATTTCCTCATGGAAGAATGGTTAACCTTGCTAAAAAGGAAATTATAAAAAAAGGTCCTCTGGCTAGGCGTGCTAAGCAAAGACACCACCTTATCGAGTTATGTAGAGACCAATGTTATAACTCTTGGAAATATGTTCCAACCATCATATCTGACCAAGATTCAGATCTGGTTGGTGTAACGATTCCTCAGACTTAGGATGCCTAAGAAGAAAAAGGTGCAACACCAATTGACGAGATGACATTGTAAGATTCTCGGGAAACGAACTATGGAAGCGAGTTCCGAAACAAGAGTCCATCAGTATACCAACGAGAGGATGAGGAGGTGGCTGATTGACTCAGCGACAATCCATTGAGATTTCCAAAAGATGGATTTCCACAACTATTTGACCAAGGAGATAACATTAGCTAGATCGAATGATATAATGAGGTATGCTCGAGGAAAACATACCCAATTAAACATTGGTTGAAAGGTGCACCCGAAATATGGGATGGGTTGCATGAACAATGTTGGAATGGTGATTCAATAATCAATAGTCTAACAATGAACGGCGGACCATTGACTTCAAAGCAATAGGGTTGCTAGAAGTTTTAGAATCCGAACAACACAGTTCACCTGTTGGTATCCCGGTTAGAATCAACACGTGAACCTGGAAATGAATGGGGATGGCGAGAAGTATTACTATATCAGGAATTCTTAAAAGGTGGGGCAATCCTCACAACATCCTTGACATGAAAGACAGTAATACTTCAATGTAGAACATAACATAAGCTGGTAAGCAAGGAGCTCCATAACATGATCAAGTTTGTGATGAAAGGAATGTAAGGATGTTGTCGATGGTAACTCAAATTACCAAGGAACGAGGATGGCACTTATCATCAAGAATTCCATTGATATCCTGGAAGGAGTCAAAATGTTGATGATAATCACGACATTTTGTTGTCGAGGGGTTCCACGAAGAAGCAATTGATCAGCGACTGCATCAAGCAAAAGGACTGATGCAACAAAAGATTATTAGAGCCACAGATACTACACAAACTCGGGGTGAAGTTTGTTGTTCGAGGTGAAATGATATGACGAGGAAAATCAACGTAAGCTTAGCTCATCGCCGAAAGTGGTGCTCCGGGAATAAGGACCAGGTAGCACAGTTAAAATCATCAAGATAATGATACAGCCAAATAGGCTAGGAATGGCGTGATCGGGTACAAACTCGTACTTAAAGAAGATTACTAAGAGTTGTTGAACCGTAGTGCGGACTCGGTTCAGTTATCGGTGTCTTTGCGTGATTAATAACCCAGAGCCCGTGGAAAATTGGAATCAGTGAGAATCTAGCACTTGATGAAGAACTCATAAGAAGTTATGCAGTTCCATGATAATCTCGAGATACCAGGGGGTAATACTCGACGACAGATCAAGGTAGAGGTTGGACTAGGGTATTGCTTTGTAGAAGACAAGTGCTCAAACTTGCACAAGGATCAATTCACCGATACCAGATGATATTATACCAGGGAAATAGCTATTATTATAAGTGAGTTCAAATAATTTTACACTTTGAACTAGCTAGCTCTATAAACTTGTAAAAATAATTTTACAATAGAGTTGAACTAGCTCTGTAGGCTAGTACAAATAATTTTAAACTAGAGTTGAACTAGCTCTATAAGCTAGTTCAAATAATTTTACACTAGAGTTGAACTAGCTCTATAATCTAGTTCAAATAATTTTACGCTAGAGTTGAACTAGCTATATAGTCTAGTACAAATAATTTTACACTAGAGTTGAACTAGCTCTATAAGCTAGTTCAAATAATTTTGCACTAGAGTTGAACTAGCTCTATAGCCTAGTACAAATAATTTTACACTAGAGTTGAACTAGCTCTATAAGCTAGTTCAAATAATTTTACACTAGAGTTGAACTAGCTCTATAGCCTAGTACAAATAAAATTACACTAGAGTTGAACTAGCTCTATAAGCTAGTTCAAATAATTTTACACCAGAGTTGAACTAGCTGTATAGCCTAGTACAAATAATTTTACACTAGAGTTGAACTATCTCTATAGCCTAGTACAAATAATTTTACTGTAGAGTTTAACTATCTCTATAAGCTTGTACAAATAATTTTACACTAGAGTTGAACTAACTTTACAGTCTAGTACAAATAATTTTACACTAGAGTTGAACTAGCTCTATAAGCTACTTCAAATAATTTTACACTAGAGTTGAACTAGCTTTATAAGCTAGTTCAATTAATTTTACACTAGAATTGAACTAGCTCTATAAGCTTGTACAAATAATTTTACAATAGAGTTGAACTAGCTCTGTAGGCTAGTACAAATAATTTTAAACAAGAGTAGAACTAGCTCTATAAGCTAGTTCAAGTAATTTTACACTAGAGTTGAACTAGCTCTATAATCTAGTTCAAATAATTTTACAGTAGAGTTGAACTAGCTCTATAGTCTGCTACAAATAATTTTACACTAGAGTTGAACTAGCTCTATAAGCTAGCTCAAATAATTTTACACTAGAGTTGAACAAGCTCTATAGCCTAGTACAAATAATTTTACACTAGAGTTGAACTAGCTCTATAAGCTAGTTCAAATAATTTTACACTAGAGTTGAACTAGCTCTATAGCCTAGTACAAACAATTTTACACTAGAGTTGAACTAGCTCTATAGCCTAGTCCAAATAATTTTACACTAGAGTTGAACTAGCTCTATAAGCTTGTAAAAATAATTTCACACTAGAGTTGAACTCGCTCTATAAGCTTCTTCAAATAAATTTACACTAGAGTTGAACTAGCTCTATAATCTCGTACAAATAATTTTACAGTAGAGTT
>NC_057808.1:147689828-147692644 GCF_018294505.1 Triticum aestivum | reverse complement strand
ACACTAGTGTTTAACTAGCTCTTTAATCTCGTACAAATAATTTTACAGTAGAGTTGAACTAGCTCTATTGCCTAGTACAAATATTTTTACACTAGAGTTGAACTAGCACTATAAGCTAGTAAAAATAATTTGACCCTAGAGTTGAACTAGCTCTATAGCCTAGTACAAATAATTTTACACTACATTTGAACTAGCACTATAACCTAGTACAAATAATTTTACACTATAGTTGAACTAGCTCTATAAGCTAGTTCAAATAATTTTACACTAGAGTTGAACTAGCTCTATAACCTAGTACAAATAATTTTACACTAGAGTTGAATTAGCTTTATAAGCTAGTTCAAATAATTTTACACTAGAGTTGAACTAGCTCTATAGCCAAGTACAAATAAATTTACACTAGAGTTGAACTAGCTCTATAGCCTAGTACAAATAATTTTACACTAGAGTTGAACTAGCTCTATAGACTAGTACAAATATTTTTACACTAGAGTTGAAATAGCTCTATAAGCTAGTTAAAATAATTTTACACTAAAGTTGAACTAGCTCTGTAAGCTAGTTCAAATAATTTTACATTAGAGTTGAACTAGCTCTGTAGGCTAGTACAAATAATTTTACAATAGAGTTGAACTAGCTCTGTAGGCTAGTACAAATAATTTTAAACTAGAGTTGAACTAGCTCTATAAGCTAGTTCAAATAATTTTACACTAGAGTTGAACTAGCTCTATAATCTAGTTCAAATAATTTTACGCTAGAGTTGAACTAGCTATATAGTCTAGTACAAATAATTTTACACTAGAGTTGAACTAGCTCTATAAGCTAGTTCAAATAATTTTGCACTAGAGTTGAACTAGCTCTATAGCCTAGTACAAATAATTTTACACTAGAGTTGAACTAGCTCTATAAGCTAGTTCAAATAATTTTACACTAGAGTTGAACTAGCTCTATAGCCTAGTACAAACAATTTTACACTAGAGTTGAACTAGCTCTATAGCCTAGTACAAATAATTTTACACTATAGTTGAACTGGCTCTATAGCCTAGTCCAAATAATATTGCACTAGAGTTGAACTAGCTCTATAAGCTTGTAAAAATAATTTCACACTAGAGTTGAACTCGCTCTATAAGCTTCTTCAAATAAATTTACACTAGAGTTGAACTAGTTCTATAATCTCGTACAAATAATTTTACAGTAGAGTTGAATTAGCTCTATAGCCTAGTACGAATATTTTTACACTAGAGTTGAACTAGCACTATAAGCTAGTAAAAATAATTTGACCCTAGAGTTGAACTAGCTCTATAGCCTAGTACAAATAATTTTACACTACATTTGAACTAGCACTATAGACTAGTACAAATAATTTTACACTATAGTTGAACTAGCTCTATAAGCTAGTTCAAATAATTTTACACTAGAGTTGAACTAGCTCTATAACCTAGTAAAAATAATTTTACACTAGAGTTGAATTAGCTCTATAAGCTAGTTCAAATAATTTTACACTAGAGTTGAACTAGCTCTATAGCCTAGTACATATAATTTTACACTAGTGTTGAACTAGCTCGATAAGCTAGTTCAAATAATTTTACACTAGAGTTGAAATATCTCTATAGCCTAGTACAAATAATTTCACACTAGAGTTGAACTAGCTCTGTATGCTTGTACAAATAATTTTGCACTAGAGGTTAACTAGCTCTATAAGCTAATTCAAATAATTTTACACTAGAGTTGAACTAGCTCTATAGCCTAGTTTAACTAATTTTACACTAGAGTTGAACTAGCTTTATGAGCTTGTACAAATCATTTTACACTAGAGTTGAACTCACTCTATAAGCTAGTTCAAATAATTTTACACTAGAGTTGAACTAGATCTATAAGCTATTTCAAATAATTTTACACTAGAGTTGAACCAGCTCTATAGCCCAGTACAAATAATTTTACACTAGAGTTGAACTAGCTCTATAGCCTAGTACAAATAATTCTACACTAGAGTTGAACTCGCTCTATAAGCTTCTTCAAATAAATTGACACTAGTGTTTAACTAGCTCTTTAATCTCGTACAAATAATTTTACAGTAGAGTTGAACTAGCTCTATAGCCTAGTACAAATATTTTTACACTAGAGTTGAACTAGCACTATAAGCTAGTAAAAATAATTTGACCCTAGAGTTGAACTAGCTCTATAGCCTAGTACAAATAATTTTACACTACATTTGAACTAGCACTATAACCTAGTACAAATAATTTTACACTATAGTTGAACTAGCTCTATAAGCTAGTTCAAATAATTTTACACTAGAGTTGAACTAGCTCTATAACCTAGTACAAATAATTTTACACTAGAGTTGAATTAGCTTTATAAGCTAGTTCAAATAATTTTACACTAGAGTTGAAATAGCTCTATAGCCTAGTACAAATAATTTTACACTAAAGTTGAACTAGCTTTATAAGTTAGTTCAAATAACTTTACACTAGAGTTGAACTAGCTCTATAGCCTAGTACAAATAATTTTACACTAGTGTTGAACTAGCTCTATAAGCTAGTTCAAATAATTTTACACTAGAATTGAACTAGCTCTATAAGCTTGTACAAATAATTTTACAATAGAGTTGAACTAGCTCTGTAGGCTAGTACAAATAATTTTAAACTAGAGTTGAACTAGCTCTATAAGCTATTTCAAATAATTTTACACTAGAGTTGAACTAGCTCTATAATCTAGTTCAAATAATTTTACGCTAGAGTTGAACTAGCTATATAGTCTAGTACAAATAATTTTACACTAGAGTTGAACTAGCTCTATAAGCTAGTTCAAATAATTTT
>NC_057808.1:147689082-147689818 GCF_018294505.1 Triticum aestivum | reverse complement strand
AACTAATTTTACACTAGAGTTGAACTAGCTTTATGAGCTTGTACAAATCATTTTACACTAGAGTTGAACTCACTCTATAAGCTAGTTCAAATAATTTTACACTAGAGTTGAACTAGATCTATAAGCTATTTCAAATAATTTTACACTAGAGTTGAACCAGCTCTATAGCCCAGTACAAATAATTTTACACTAGAGTTGAACTAGCTCTATAGCCTAGTACAAATAATTCTACACTAGAGTTGAACTCGCTCTATAAGCTTCTTCAAATAAATTTACACTAGTGTTTAACTAGCTCTTTAATCTCGTACAAATAATTTTACAGTAGAGTTGAACTAGCTCTATAGCCTAGTACAAATATTTTTACACTAGAGTTGAACTAGCACTATAAGCTAGTAAAAATAATTTGACCCTAGAGTTGAACTAGCTCTATAGCCTAGTACAAATAATTTTACACTACATTTGAACTAGCACTATAACCTAGTACAAATAATTTTACACTATAGTTGAACTAGCTCTATAAGCTAGTTCAAATAATTTTACACTAGAGTTGAACTAGCTCTATAACCTAGTACAAATAATTTTACACTAGAGTTGAATTAGCTTTATAAGCTAGTTCAAATAATTTTACACTAGAGTTGAAATAGCTCTATAGCCTAGTACAAATAATTTTACACTAAATTTGAACTAGCTTTATAAGTTAGTTCAAATAACTTTACACTAGAGTTGAACTAGCTAT
>NC_057808.1:147688668-147689072 GCF_018294505.1 Triticum aestivum | reverse complement strand
CACTAGAGTTGAACTAGCTCTATCGCCTAGTACAAATAATTTTACACTATAGTTGAACTAGCTCTATAGCCTAGTCCAAATAATATTACACTAGAGTTGAACTAGCTCTATAAGCTTGTAAAAATAATTTCACACTAGAGTTGAACTCGCTCTATAAGCTTCTTCAAATAAATTTACACTAGAGTTGAACTAGCTCTATAATCTCGTACAAATAATTTTACAGTAGAGTTGAATTAGCTCTATAGCTTAGTACAAATATTTTTACAGTAGAGTTGAACTAGCACTATAAGCTAGTACAAATAATTTTACACTACATTTGAACTAGCACTATAGACTAGTACAAATAATTTTACACTATAGTTGAACTAGCTCTATAAGCTAGTTCAAATAATTTTACACTAGAG
>NC_057808.1:147687592-147688658 GCF_018294505.1 Triticum aestivum | reverse complement strand
AACTAATTTTACACTAGAGTTGAACTAGCTTTATGAGCTTGTACAAATCATTTTACACTAGAGTTGAACTCACTCTATAAGCTAGTTCAAATAATTTTACACTAGAGTTGAACTAGATCTATAAGCTATTTCAAATAATTTTACACTAGAGTTGAACCAGCTCTATAGCCCAGTACAAATAATTTTACACTAGAGTTGAACTAGCTCTATAGCCTAGTACAAATAATTCTACACTAGAGTTGAACTCGCTCTATAAGCTTCTTCAAATAAATTTACACTAGTGTTTAACTAGCTCTTTAATCTCGTACAAATAATTTTACAGTAGAGTTGAACTAGCTCTATAGCCTAGTACAAATATTTTTACACTAGAGTTGAACTAGCACTATGAGCTAGTAAAAATAATTTGACCCTAGAGTTGAACTAGCTCTATAGCCTAGTACAAATAATTTTACACTACATTTGAACTAGCACTATAACCTAGTACAAATAATTTTACACTATAGTTGAACTAGCTCTATAAGCTAGTTCAAATAATTTTACACTAGAGTTGAACTAGCTCTATAACCTAGTACAAATAATTTTACACTAGAGTTGAATTAGCTTTATAAGCTAGTTCAAATAATTTTACACTAGAGTGGAAATAGCTCTATAGCCTAGTACAAATAATTTTACACTAAAGTTGAACTAGCTTTATAAGTTAGTTCAAATAACTTTACACTAGAGTTGAACTAGCTATATAGCCTAGTACAAATAATTTTACACTAGTGTTGAACTAGCTCTATAAGCTAGTTCAAATAATTTTACACTAGAATTGAACTAGCTCTATAAGCTTGTACAAATAATTTTACAATAGAGTTGAACTAGCTCTGTAGGCTAGTACAAATAATTTTAAACTAGAGTTGAACTAGCTCTATAAGCTATTTCAAATAATTTTACACTAGAGTTGAACTAGCTCTATAATCTAGTTCAAATAATTTTACGCTAGAGTTGAACTAGCTATATAGTCTAGTACAAATAATTTTACACTAGAGTTGAACTAGCTCTATAAGCTAGTTCAAATAATTTT
>NC_057808.1:147686020-147687582 GCF_018294505.1 Triticum aestivum | reverse complement strand
CAATAGAGTTGAACTAGCTCTGTAGGCTAGTACAAATAATTTTAAACTAGAGTTGAACTAGCTCTATAAGCTATTTCAAATAATTTTACACTAGAGTTGAACTAGCTCTATAATCTAGTTCAAATAATTTTACGCTAGAGTTGAACTAGCTATATAGTCTAGTACAAATAATTTCACACTAGAGTTGAACTAGCTCTATAAGCTAGTTCAAATAATTTTGCACTAGAGTTGAACTAGCTCTATAGCCTAGTACAAATAATTTTACACTAGAATTGAACTAGCTCTATAAGCTAGTTCAAATAATTTTACACTAGAGTTGAACTAGCTCTATAGCCTAGTACAAACAATTTTCACTAGAGTTGAACTAGCTCTATCGCCTAGTACAAATAATTTTACACTATAGTTGAACTAGCTCTATAGCCTAGTCCAAATAATATTACACTAGAGTTGAACTAGCTCTATAAGCTTGTAAAAATAATTTCACACTAGAGTTGAACTCGCTCTATAAGCTTCTTCAAATAAATTTACACTAGAGTTGAACTAGCTCTATAATCTCGTACAAATAATTTTACAGTAGAGTTGAATTAGCTCTATAGCTTAGTACAAATATTTTTACAGTAGAGTTGAACTAGCACTATAAGCTAGTACAAATAATTTTACACTACATTTGAACTAGCACTATAGACTAGTACAAATAATTTTACACTATAGTTGAACTAGCTCTATAAGCTAGTTCAAATAATTTTACACTAGAGGTTAACTAGCTCTATAACCTAGTACAAATAATTTTACACTAGAGTTGAATTAGCTTTATAAGCTAGTTCAAATAATTTTACACTAGAGTTGAACTAGCTCTATAGCCTAGTACAAATAATTTTACACTAATGTTGAACTAGCTCTATAAGCTAGTTCAAATAATTTTACACTAGAGTTTAACTAGCTCTATAGCCTAGTACATATAATTTTACACTAGTGTTGAACTAGCTCGATAAGCTAGTTCAAATAATTTTACACTAGAGTTGAAATATCTCTATAGCCTAGTACAAATAATTTCACACTAGAGTTGAACTAGCTCTGTATGCTTGTACAAATAATTTTGCACTAGAGGTTAACTAGCTCTATAAGCTAATTCAAATAATTTTACACTAGAGTTGAACTAGCTCTATAGCCTAGTTCAACTAATTTTACACTAGAGTTGAACTAGCTTTATGAGCTTGTACAAATCATTTTACACTAGAGTTGAACTCACTCTATAAGCTAGTTCAAATAATTTTACACTAGAGTTGAACTAGATCTATAAGCTATTTCAAATAATTTTACACTAGAGTTGAACCAGCTCTATAGCCCAGTACAAATAATTTTACACTAGAGTTGAACTAGCTCTATAGCCTAGTACAAATAATTCTACACTAGAGTTGAACTCGCTCTATAAGCTTCTTCAAATAAATTTACACTAGTGTTTAACTAGCTCTTTAATCTCGTACAAATAATTTTACAGTAGAGTTGAACTAGCTCTATAGCCTAGTACAAATATTTTTACACTAGAGTTGAACTAGCACTAT
>NC_057808.1:147681088-147685244 GCF_018294505.1 Triticum aestivum | reverse complement strand
AACTAGCTCTATAACCTAGTACAAATAATTTTACACTAGAGTTGAATTAGCTTTATAAGCTAGTTCAAATAATTTTACACTAGAGTTGAACTAGCTCTATAGCCTAGTACAAATAATTTTACACTAATGTTGAACTAGCTCTATAAGCTAGTTCAAATAATTTTACACTAGAGTTTAACTAGCTCTATAGCCTAGTACATATAATTTTACACTAGTGTTGAACTAGCTCGATAAGCTAGTTCAAATAATTTTACACTAGAGTTGAAATATCTCTATAGCCTAGTACAAATAATTTCACACTAGAGTTGAACTAGCTCTGTATGCTTGTACAAATAATTTTGCACTAGAGGTTAACTAGCTCTATAAGCTAATTCAAATAATTTTACACTAGAGTTGAACTAGCTCTATAGCCTAGTTCAACTAATTTTACACTAGAGTTGAACTAGCTTTATGAGCTTGTACAAATCATTTTACACTAGAGTTGAACTCACTCTATAAGCTAGTTCAAATAATTTTACACTAGAGTTGAACTAGATTTATAAGCTATTTCAAATAATTTTACGCTAGAGTTGAACTAGCTCTATAGCCTAGTACAAATAATTTTACACTAGAGTTGAACTAGCTCTATAGCCTAGTACAAATAATTCTACAATAGAGTTGAACTCGCCCTATAAGCTTCTTCAAATAAATTTACACTAGAGTTGAACTAGCGCTATAATCTCGTACAAATAATTTTACAGTAGAGTTGAACTAGCTCTCTAGCCTAGTACAAATATTTTTACACTAGAGTTGAACTAGCACTATAAGCTAGTAAAAATAATTTGACCCTAGAGTTGAACTAGCTCTATAGCCTAGTACAAATAATTTTACACTACATTTGAACTAGCACTATAGACTAGTACAAATAATTTTACACTATAGTTGAACTAGCTCTATAAGCTAGTTCAAATAATTTTACACTAGAGTTGAAGTAGCTCTATAACCTAGTACAAATAAAATTATACTACAGTTGAACTAGCTCTATAAGCTAGTTCAAATAATTTTACACCAGAGTTGAACTAGCTGTATAGCCTAGTACAAATAATTTTCACTAGAGTTGAACTAGCTCTATAGCCTAGTACAAACAATTTTACACTAGAGTTGAACTAGCTCTATAGCCTAGTACTATAGTTGAACTAGCTGTATAGTCTAGTCCAAATAATTTTACACTAGAGTTGAACTAGCTCTATAAGCTTGTAAGAATAATTTCACACTAGAGTTGAAGTCGCTCTATAAGCTTCATCAAATAAATTTACACTAGAGTTGAACTAGCTCTATAATCTCGTACAAATAATTTTACAGTAGAGTTGAACTAGCTCTATAGCCTAGTACAAATATTTTTACACTAGAGTTGAACTAGCACTATAAGCTAGTAAAAATAATTTGACCCTAGAGTTGAACTAGATCTATAGCCTAGTACAAATAATTTTACACTACATTCGAACTAGCACTATAGACTTGTACAAATAATTTTACACTATAGTTGAACTAGCTCTATAAGCTAGTTCAAATAATTTTACACTAGAGTTGAACTAGCTCTATAAACTAGTACAAATAATTTTACACTAGATTTCAATTAGCTTTATAAGCTAGTTCAAATAATTTTACACTAGAGTTGAACTAGCTCTATAGCCTAGTACAAATAATTTTACACTAAAGTTGAACTAGCTCTATAGCCTAGTACAAATAATTTTACACTAGAGTTGAACTCGCTCTATAGACTAGTACAAATATTTTTACACTAGAGTTGAAATAGCTCTATAAGCTAGTTAAAATAATTTTACACTAAAGTTGAACTAGCTCTGTAAGCTAGTTCAAATAATTTTACATTAGAGTTGAACTAGCTCTATTGCCTAGTACCAATATTTTTGCACTAGAGTTGAACTAGCTCTATAGCCTAGTACAAGTATTTTTACACTAGAGTTGAACTAGCACTATAAGCTAGTAAAAATAATTTGACCCTAGAGTTCAACTAGCTCTATAGCCTAGTACAAATAATTTTACACTACATTTGAACTAGCACTATAGACTAGTACAAATAATTTTACACTATAGTTGAACTAGCTCTATAAGCTAGTTCAAATAATTTTACACTAGAGTTGAACTAGCTCTCCAACCTAGTACAAATAATTTTACACTAGAGTTGAACAAGCTCTATAATCTTGTACAAATAATTTTAGAGTAGAGTTGAACTAGCTCTATAGCCTAGTACAAATAAATTTACACTAGAGTTGAACTAGCTCCATAGCCTAGTACAAATAATTTTACACTAGAGTTGAACTAGCTCTATAGACTAGTACAAATATTTTTACACTAGAGTTGAAATAGCTCTATAAGCTAGTTAAAATAATTTTACACTAGAGTTGAACTAGCTCTATAGCCTAGTACAAATAAAATTACACTACAGTTGAACTAGCTCTATAAGCTAGTTCAAATAATTTTACACCAGAGTTGAACTAGCTGTATAGCCTAGTACAAATAATTTTACACTAGAGTTGAACTAGCTCTATAGCCTTGTACAAATAATGTTACACTAGAGTTGAGCTAGCTTTACAGTCTAGTACAAATAATTTTACACTAGAGTTGAACTAGCTCTATAAGCTTCTTCAAATAATTTTACACTAGAGTTGAACTAGCTTTATAAGCTAGTTCAATTAATTTTACAATAGAATTGAACTAGCTCTATAAGCTTGTACAAATAATTTTACAATAGAGTTGAACTAGCTCTGTAGGCTAGTACAAATAATTTTAAACAAGAGTAGAACTAGCTCTATAAGCTAGTTCAAATAATTTTACACTAGAGTTGAACTAGCTCTATAATCTAGTTCAAATAATTTTACACTAGAGTTGAACTAGCTGTATAGTCTAGTAGAAATAATTTTACACTAGAGTTGAACTAGCTCTATAAGCAAGTTCAAATAATTTTACACTAGAGTTGAACTAGCTCTATAGCCTAGTACAAATAATTTTACACTAGAGTTGAACTAGCTCTATAACCTAGTACAAATAATTTTACACTAGATTTCAATTAGCTTTATAAGCTAGTTCAAATAATTTTACACTAGAGTTGAACTAGCTCTATAGCCTAGTACAAATAATTTTACACTAAAGTTGAACTAGCTCTATAGCCTAGTACAAATAATTTTACACTAGAGTTGAACTCGCTCTATAGACTAGTACAAATATTTTTACACTAGAGTTGAAATAGCTCTATAAGCTAGTTAAAATAATTTTACACTAAAGTTGAACTAGCTCTGTAAGCTAGTTCAAATAATTTTACATTAGAGTTGAACTAGCTCTATTGCCTAGTACCAATATTTTTGCACTAGAGTTGAACTAGCTCTATAGCCTAGTACAAGTATTTTTACACTAGAGTTGAACTAGCACTATAAGCTAGTAAAAATAATTTGACCCTAGAGTTGAACTAGCTCTATAGCCTAGTACAAATAATTTTACACTACATTTGAACTAGCACTATAGACTAGTACAAATAATTTTACACTATAGTTGAACTAGCTCTATAAGCTAGTTCAAATAATTTTACACTAGAGTTGAACTAGCTCTGCAACCTAGTACAAATAATTTTACACTAGAGTTGAACATGCTCTATAATCTTGTACAAATAATTTTAGAGTAGAGTTGAACCAGCTCTATAGCCTAGTACAAATAAATTTACACTAGAGTTGAACTAGCTCCATAGCCTAGTACAAATAATTTTACACTAGAGTTGAACTAGCTCTATAGACTAGTACAAATATTTTTACACTAGAGTTGAAATAGCTCTATAAGCTAGTTAAAATAATTTTACACTAGAGTTGAACTAGCTCTATAGCCTAGTACAAATAAAATTACACTACAGTTGAACTAGCTCTATAAGCTAGTTCAAATAATTTTACACCAGAGTTGAACTAGCTGTATAGCCTAGTACAAATAATTTTACACTAGAGTTGAACTAGCTCTATAGCCTTGTACAAATAATGTTACACTAGAGTTGAGCTAGCTTTACAGTCTAGTACAAATAATTTTACACTAGAGTTGAACTAGCTCTATAAGCTTCTTCAAATAATTTTACACTAGAGTTGAACTAGCTTTATAAGCTAGTTCAATTAATTTTACA
>NC_057808.1:147679629-147680560 GCF_018294505.1 Triticum aestivum | reverse complement strand
TAGAGTTGAACTAGCTCTATAGCCTAGTACAAACAATTTTACACTAGAGTTGAACTAGCTCTATAGCCTAGTACAAATAATTTTACACTATAGTTGAACTAGCTCTATAGCCCAGTCCAAATAATTTTCCACTAGAGTTGAACTAGCTCTATAAGCTTGTAAGAATAATTTCACACTAGAGTTGAACTCGCTCTATAAGCTTCATCAAATAAATTTACACTAGTGTTGAACTAGCTCTATAATCTCGTACAAATAATTTTACAGTAGAGTTGAACTAGCTCTATAGCCTAGTACAAATATTTTTACACTAGAGTTGAACTAGCACTATAAGCTAGTAAAAATAATTTGACCCTAGAGTTGAACTAGATCTATAGCCTAGTACAAATAACTTTACACTACATTTGAACTAGCACTATAGACTTGTACAAATAAATTTACACTATAGTTGAACTAGCTCTATAAGCTAGTTCAAATAATTTTACACTAGAGTTGAACTAGCTCTATAACCTAGTACAAATAATTTTACACTAGATTTGAATTAGCTTTATAAGCTAGTTCAAATAATTTTACACTAGAGTTGAACTAGCTCTATAGCCTAGTACAAATAATTTTACACTAAAGTTGAACTAGCTCTATAGCCTAGTACAAATAATTTTACACTAGAGTTGAACTAGCTCTATAGACTAGTACAAATATTTTTACACTAGAGTTGAAATAGCTCTATAAGCTAGTTAAAATAATTTTACACTAAAGTTGAACTAGCTCTGTAAGCTAGTTCAAATAATTTTACATTAGAGTTGAACTAGCTCTATTGCCTAGTACCAATATTTTTGCACTAGAGTTGAACTAGCTCTATAGCCTAGTACAAGTATTTTTACACTAGAGTTGAACTAGCACTATAAGCTAGTAAAAATAATTTGACCCTAGAGTT
>NC_057808.1:147674612-147678760 GCF_018294505.1 Triticum aestivum | reverse complement strand
GAGTTGAACTAGCTCTATAATCTCGTACAAATAATTTTACAGTAGAGTTGAACTAGCTCTATTGCCTAGTACAAATAAATTTACACTAGAGTTGAACTAGCTCCATAGCCTAGTACAAATAATTTTACACTAGAGTTGAACTAGCTCTATAGACTAGTACAAATATTTTTACACTAGAGTTGAAATAGCTCTATAAGCTAGTTAAAATAATTTTACACTAAAGTTGAACTAGCTCTGTAAGCTAGTTCAAATAATTTTACATTAGTGTTGAACTCGCTCTATAAGCTTCTTCAAATAAATTTACACTAGAGTTGAACTAGCTCTATAATCTCGTACAAATAATTTTACAGTAGAGTTGAACTAGCTCTATAGCCTAGTACAAATATTTTTACACTAGAGTTGAACTAGCTCTATAAGCTAGTTCAAATAATTTTAGACTAGAGTTGAACTAGCTCTATAGCCTAGTACAAACAATTTTACACTAGAGTTGAACTAGCTCTATAGCCTAGTACAAATAATTTTACACTATAGTTGAACTAGCTCTATAGCCCAGTCCAAATAATTTTCCACCAGAGTTGAACTAGCTCTATAAGCTTGTAAGAATAATTTCACACTAGAGTTGAACTCGCTCTATAAGCTTCATCAAATAAATTTACACTAGTGTTGAACTAGCTCTATAATCTCGTACAAATAATTTTACAGTAGAGTTGAACTAGCTCTATAGCTTAGTACAAATATTTTTACACTAGAGTTGAACTAGCACTATAAGCTAGTAAAAATAATTTGACCTTAGAGTTGAACTAGATCTATAGCCTAGTACAAATAATTTTACACTACATTTGAACTAGCACTATAGACTTGTACAAATAATTTTACACTATAGTTGAACTAGCTCTATAAGCTAGTTCAAATAATTTTACACTAGAGTTGAACTAGCTCTATAACATAGTACAAATAATTTTACACTAGATTTGAATTAGCTTTATAAGCTAGTTCAAATAATTTTACACTAGAGTTGAACTAGCTCTATAGCCTAGTACAAATAATCTTACACTAAAGTTGAACTAGCTCTATAGCCTAGTACAAATAATTTTACACTAGAGTTGAACTAGCTCTATAGACTAGTATAAATATTTTTACACTAGAGTTGAAATAGCTCTATAAGCTAGTTAAAATAATTTTACACTAAAGTTGAACTAGCTCTGTAAGCTAGTTCAAATAATTTTACATTAGAGTTGAACTAGCTCTATTGCCTAGTACCAATATTTTTGCACTAGAGTTGAACTAGCTCTATAGCCTAGTACAAGTATTTTTACACTAGAGTTGAACTAGCACTATAAGCTAGTAAAAATAATTTGACCCTAGAGTTGAACAAGCTCTATAGCCTAGTACAAATAATTTTACACTACATTTGAACTAGCACTATAGACTAGTACAAATAATTTTACACTATAGTTGAACTAGCTCTATAAGCTAGTTCAAATAATTTTACACTAGAGTTGAACTAGCTCTGTAACCTAGTACAAATAATTTTACACTAGAGTTGAACTAGCTCTATAATCTCGTACAAATAATTTTACAGTAGAGTTGAACTAGCTCTATTGCCTAGTACAAATAAATTTACACTAGAGTTGAACTAGCTCCATAGCCTAGTACAAATATTTTTACACTAGAGTTGAACTAGCTCTATAGACTAGTACAAATATTTTTACACTAGAGTTGAAATAGCTCTATAAGCTAGTTAAAATAATTTTACACTAAAGTTGAACTAGCTCTGTAAGCTAGTTCAAATAATTTTACATTAGAGTTGAACTAGCTTTATAAGCTTTTACAAATAATTTTACACTAGAGTTGAACTAGCTCTATAGCGTAGTACAAATAAAATTACACTACAGTTGAACTAGCTCTATAAGCTAGTTCAAATAATTTTACACCAGAGTTGAACTAGCTGTATAGCCTAGTACAAATAATTTTACACTAGAGTTGAACTAGCTCTATAGCCTTGTACAAATAATGTTACACTAGAGTTGAGCTAGCTTTACAGTCTAGTACAAAAAATTTTACACAAGAGTTGAACTAGCTCTATAAGCTACTTCAGATAATTTCACACTAGAGTTGAACTAGCTTTATAAGCTAGTTCAATTAATTTTACACTAGAATTGAACTAGCTCTATAAGCTTGTACAAATAATGTTACAATAGAGTTGAACTAGCTCTGTAGGCTAGTACAAATAATTTTAAACAAGAGTAGAACTACCTCTATGAGCTAGTTCAAATAATTTTACACTAGAGTTGAACTAGCTCTATAATCTAGTTCAAATAATTTTACACTAGAGTTGAACTAGCTCTATAGTCTAGTAGAGATAATTTTACACTAGAGTTGAACTAGCTCTATAAGCTAGTTCAAATAATTTTACACTAGAGTTGAACTAGCTCTATAGCCTAGTACAAATAATTTTACACTAGAGTTGAACTAGCTCTATAAGCTAGTTCAAATAATTTTACACTAGAGTTGAACTAGCTCTATAGCCTAGTACAAACAATTTTACACTAGAGTTGAACTAGCTCTATAGCCTAGTACAAATAATTTTACACTATAGTTGAACTAGCTCTATAGCCTAGTCCAAATAATTTTACACTAGAGTTGAACTAGCTCTATAAGCTTGTAAAAATAATTTCAAGCTAGTGTTGAACTCGCTCTATAAGCTTCTTCAAATAAATTTACACTAGAGTTGAACTAGCTCTATAATGTCGTAGAAATAATTTTACAGTAGAGTTGAACTAGCACTATAAGCTAGTAAAAATAATTTGACCCTAGAGTTGAACTACCTCTATAGCCTAGTACAAATAATTTTACACTACATTTGAACTAGCACTATAGACTAGTACAAATAATTTTACACTATAGTTGAACTAGCTCTATAACCTAGTACAAATAATTTTACACTAGAGTTGAATTAGCTTTATAAGCTAGTTCAAATAATATTACACTAGAGTTGAACTAGCTCTATAGCCTAGTACAAATAATTTTACACTAAAGTTGAACTAGCTCTATAGCCTAGTACAAATAATTTTACACTAGAGTTGAACTAGCTCTATAGACTAGTACAAATATTTTTACACTAGAGTTGAAATAGCTCTATAAGCTAGTTAAAATAATTTTACACTAAAGTTGAACTAGCTCTGTAAGCTAGTTCAAATAATTTTACATTAGAGTTGAACTAGCTCTATTGCCTAGTACCAATATTTTTGCACTCGAGTTGAACTAGCTTTATAAGCTTTTACAAATAATTTTACACTAGAGTTGAACTAGCTCTATAGCCTAGTACAAATAAAATTACACTATAGTTGAACTAGCTCTATAAGCTAGTTCAAATAATTTTACACCAGAGTTGAACTAGCTGTATAGCCTAGTACAAATAATTTTACACTAGAGTTGAACTAGCTCTATAGCCTTGTACAAATAATGTTACACTAGAGTTGAGCTAGCTTTACAGTCTAGTACAAATAATTTTACACAAGAGTTGAACTAGCTCTATAAGCTACTTCAGATAATTTCACACTAGAGTTGAACTAGCTTTATAAGCTAGTTCAATTAATTTTACACTAGAGTTGAACTAGCTCTGTAACCTAGTACAAATAATTTTACACTAGAGTTGAACTAGCTCTATAATCTCGTACAAATAATTTTACAGTAGAGTTGAACTAGCTCTATTGCCTAGTACAAATAAATTTACACTAGAGTTGAACTAGCTCCATAGCCTAGTACAAATATTTTTACACTAGAGTTGAAATAGCTCTATAAGCTAGTTAAAATAATTTTACACTAAAGTTGAACTAGCTCTGTAAGCTAGTTCAAATAATTTTACATTAGAGTTGAACTAGCTCTATAGCCTAGTACCAATATTTTTGCACTCGAGTTGAACTAGCTTTATAAGCTTTTACAAATAATTTTACACTAGAGTTGAACTAGCTCTATAGCCTAGTACAAATAAAATTACACTACAGTTGAACTAGCTCTATAAGCTAGTTCAAATAATTTTACACGAGAGTTGAACTAGCTGTATAGCCTAGTACAAATAATTTTACACTAGAGTTGAACTAGCTCTATAAGCTTGTACAAATAATTTTACACTACATTTGAGCTAG
>NC_057808.1:147673309-147674602 GCF_018294505.1 Triticum aestivum | reverse complement strand
CACTAGAGTTGAAATAGCTCTATAAGCTAGTTAAAATAATTTTACACTAAAGTTGAACTAGCTCTGTAAGCTAGTTCAAATAATTTTACATTAGAGTTGAACTAGCTCTATTGCCTAGTACCAATATTTTTGCACTCTAGTTGAACTAGCTCTATAGCCTAGTACAAATATTTTTACACTAGAGTTGAACTAGCACTATAAGCTAGTAAAAATAATTTGACCCTAGAGTTGAAATAGCTCTATAGCCTAGTACAAATAATTTTACACTACATTTGAACTACCACTATAGACTAGTACAAATAATTTTACACTATAGTTGAACTAGCTCTATAAGCTAGTTCAAATAATTTTACACTAGAATTGAACTAGCTCTGTAACCTAGTACAAATAATTTTACACTAGAGTTGAATTAGCTTTATAAGCTAGTTCAAATAATTTTACACTAGAGTTGAACTAGCTCTATAGCCTAGTACAAATAAAATTACACTACAGTTGAACTAGCTCTATAAGCTAGTTCAAATAATTTTACACCAGAGTTGAACTAGCTGTATAGCCTAGTACAAATAATTTTACACTAGAGTTGAACTAGCTCTATAGCCTTGTACAAATAATGTTACACTAGAGTTGAGCTAGCTTTACAGTCTAGTACAAATAATTTTACACAAGAGTTGAACTAGCTCTATAAGCTACTTCAGATAATTTCACACTAGAGTTGAACTAGCTTTATAAGCTAGTTCAATTAATTTTACACTAGAGTTGAACTAGCTCTGTAACCTAGTACAAATAATTTTACGCTAGAGTTGAACTAGCTCTATAATCTCGTACAAATAATTTTACAGTAGAGTTGAACTAGCTCTATTGCCTAGTACAAATAAATTTACACTAGAGTTGAACTAGCTCCATAGCCTAGTACAAATATTTTTACACTAGAGTTGAAATAGCTCTATAAGCTAGTTAAAATAATTTTACACTAAAGTTGAACTAGCTCTGTAAGCTAGTTCAAATAATTTTACATTAGAGTTGAACTAGCTCTATAGCCTAGTACCAATATTTTTGCACTCGAGTTGAACTAGCTTTATAAGCTTTTACAAATAATTTTACACTAGAGTTGAACTAGCTCTATAGCCTAGTACAAATAAAATTACACTACAGTTGAACTAGCTCTATAAGCTAGTTCAAATAATTTTACACGAGAGTTGAACTAGCTGTATAGCCTAGTACAAATAATTTTACACTAGAGTTGAACTAGCTCTATAAGCTTGTACAAATAATTTTACACTACATTTGAGCTAG
>NC_057808.1:147672643-147673299 GCF_018294505.1 Triticum aestivum | reverse complement strand
TATAGACTAGTACAAATAATTTTACACTATAGTTGAACTAGCTCTATAAGCTAGTTAGAATAATTTTACATAGAGTTGAACTAGCTCTATAACCTAGTACAAATAATTTTACACTAGAGTTGAATTAGCTTTATAAGCTAGTTCAAATAATTTTACACTAGACTTGAACTAGCTCTATAGCCTAGTACAAATAATTTTACACTAAAGTTGAACTAGCTCTATAGCCTAGTACAAATAATTTTACACTAGAGTTGAACTAGCTCTATAGACTAGTACAAATATTTTTCCACTAGAGTTGAAATAGCTCTATAAGCTAGTTAAAATAATTTTACACTAAAGTTGAACTAGCTCTGTAAGCTAGTTCAAATAATTTTACATTAGAGTTGAACTAGCTCTATTGCCTAGTACCAATATTTTTGCACTCTAGTTGAACTAGCTCTATAGCCTAGTACAAATATTTTTACACTAGAGTTGAACTAGCACTATAAGCTAGTAAAAATAATTTGACCCTAGAGTTGAAATAGCTCTATAGCCTAGTACAAATAATTTTACACTACATTTGAACTACCACTATAGACTAGTACAAATAATTTTACACTATAGTTGAACTAGCTCTATAAGCTAGTTCAAATAATTTTACACTAGAATTGAACTAG
>NC_057808.1:147670880-147672550 GCF_018294505.1 Triticum aestivum | reverse complement strand
TACCACTATAGACTAGTACAAATAATTTTACACTATAGTTGAACTAGCTCTATAAGCTAGTTCAAATAATTTTACACTGGAATTGAACTAGCTCTGTAACCTAGTACAAATAATTTTACACTAGAGTTGAATTAGCTTTATAAGCTAGTTCAAATAATTTTACACTAGAGTTGAACTAGCTCTATAGCCTAGTACAAATAATTTTACACTAAAGTTGAACTAGCTCTATAGCCTAGTACAAATAATTTTACACTAGAGTTGAACTAGCTCTATAGACTAGTACAAATATTTTTACACTAGAGTTGAAATAGCTCTATAAGCTAGTTAAAATAATTTTACACTAAAGTTGAACTAGCTCTGTAAGCTAGTTCAAATAATTTTACATTAGAATTGAACTAGCTCTATTGCCTAGTACCAATATTTTTACACTCGTGTTGAACTAGCTCTATAGCCTAGTACAAATATTTTCACACTAGAGTTGAACTAGCACTATAAGCTAGTAAAAATAATTTGACCCTAGAGTTGAACTAGCTCTATAGACTAGTACAAATATTTTTACACTAGAGTTGAAATAGCTCTATAGACTAGTTAAAATAATTTTACACTAAAGTTGAACTAGCTCTGTAAGCTAGTTCAAATAATTTTACATTAGAGTTGAACTAGCTCTATTGCCTAGTACCAATATTTTTACACTCGTATTGAACTAGCTCTATAGCCTAGTACAAATATTTTTACACTAGAGTTGAACTAGCACTATAAGCTAGTAAAAATAATTTGACCCTAGAGTTCAACTAGCTCTATAGCCTAGTACAAATAATTTTACACTACATTTGAACTAGCACTATAGACTAGTACAAATTTTACACTATAGTTGAACTAGCTCTATAAGCTAGTTAGAATAATTTTACACTAGAGTTGAACTAGCTCTATAACCTAGTACAAATAATTTTACACTAGAGTTGAACTAGCTCTATAGCCTAGTACAAATAATTTTACACTAGAGTTGAACTAGCTCTATAGACTAGTACAAATATTTTTACACTAGTATTGAAATAGCTCTATAAGCTAGTTAAAATAATTTTACACTAAAGTTGAACTAGCTCTGTAAGCTAGTTCAAATAATTTTACATTAGAGTTGAACTAGCTCTATTGCCTAGTACCAATATTTTTGCACTCGAGTTGAACTAGCTCTATAGCCTAGTACAAATATTTTTACACTAGAGTTGAACTAGCACTATAAGCTAGTAAAAATAATTTGACCCTAGAGTTGAACTAGCTCTATAGCCTAGTACACATAATTTTACACTACATTTGAACTACCACTATAGACTAGTACAAATAATTTTACACTAGAGTTGTACTAGCTCTATAAGCTAGTTCAAATAATTTTACACTAGAGTTGAAGTAGCTCTATAGCCTAGTACAAATAATTTTACACTAGAGTTGAACTAGCTCTATAAGCTAGTTCAAATAATTTTACACTAGAGTTGAACTAGCTCTATAGCCTAGTACAAACAATTTTACACTACAGTTGAACTAGCTCTATAGCCTAGTACAAATAATTTTACACTATAGTTGAACTAGCTCAATAGCCTAGTCCAAATAATTTTACACTAGAGTTGAACTAGCTCTATAAGCTTGTAAAAATAATTTCACACTAGTGTTGAACT
>NC_057808.1:147665982-147670687 GCF_018294505.1 Triticum aestivum | reverse complement strand
ATAATTTTACAGTAGAGTTGAACTAGCTCTATAGCCTAGTACAAATATTTTTACACTAGAGTTGAACTAGCACTATAAGCTAGTAAAAATAATTTGACCCTAGAGTTGAACTAGCTCTATAGCCTAGTACAAATAATTTTACACTAAATTTGAACTAGCACTGTAGACTAGTACAAATAATTTTACACTATAGTTGAACTAGCTCTATAAGCTAGTTAGAATAATTTTACACTAGAGTTGAACTAGCTCTATAACCTAGTACAAATAATTTTACACTAGAGTTGAATTAGCTTTATAAGCTAGTTCAAATAATTTTACACTAGAGTTGAACTAGTTCTATAGCCTAGTACAAATAATTTTACACTAAAGTTGAACTAGCTCTATAGCCTAGTACAAATAATTTTACACTAGAGTTGAACTAGCTCTATAGACTAGTACAAATATTTTTACACTAGAGATGAAATAGCTCTATAAGCTAGTTAAAATAATTTTACACGAAAGTTGAACTAGCTCTTTAAGCTAGTTCAAATAATTTTACATTAGAGTTGAACTAGCTCTATTGCCTAGTACCAATATTTTTACACTCGTGTTGAACTAGCTCTATAGCCTAGTACAAATATTTTTACACTAGAGTTGAACTAGCACTATAAGCTAGTAAATAATTTGACCCTAGAGTTGAACTAGCTCTATAGCCTAGTACAAATAATTTTACACTACATTTGAACTAGCACTATAGACTAGTACAAATAATTTTACACTATAGTTGAACTAGCTCTATAAGCTAGTTAGAATAATTTTACACTAGAGTTGAACTAGCTCTATAACCTAGTACAAATAATTTTACACTAGAGTTGAATTAGCTTTATAAGCTAGTTCAAATAATTTTACAGTAGAGTTGAACTAGCTCTATAGCCTAGTAGAAATAATTTTACACTAAAGTTGAACTAGCTCTATAGCCTAGTACAAATAATTTTACACTAGAGTTGAACTAGCTCTATAGACTAGTACAAATATTTTTACACTAGAGTTGAAATAGCTCTATAAGCTAGTTAAAATAATTTTACACTAAAGTTGAACTAGCTCTGTAAGCTAGTTCAAATAATTTTACATTAGAGTTGAACTAGCTCTATTGCCTAGTACCAATATTTTTGCACTCCAGTTGAACTAGCTCTATAGCCTAGTACAAATATTTTTACACTAGAGTTGAACTAGCACTATAAGCTAGTAAAAATAATTTGACCCTAGAGTTGAACTAGCTCTATAGCCTAGTACAAATAATTTTACACTACATTTGAACTACCACTATAGACTAGTACAAATAATTTTACACTATAGTTGAACTAGCTCTATAAGCTAGTTCAAATAATTTTACACTAGAATTGAACTAGCTCTGTAACATAGTACAAATAATTTCACACTAGAGTTGAATTAGCTTTATAAGCTAGTTCAAATAATTTTACACTAGAGTTGAACTAGCTCTATAGCCTAGTACAAATAATTTTACACTAAAGTTGAACTAGCTCTATAGCCTAGTACAAATAATTTTACACTAGAGTTGAACTAGCTCTATAGACTAGTACAAATATTTTTACACTAGAGTTGAAATAGCTCAACAAGCTAGTTAAAATAATTTTACACTAAAGTTGAACTAGCTCTGTAAGCTAGTTCAAATAATTTTACATTAGAGTTGAACTAGCTCTATTGCCTAGTACCAATATTTTTGCACTCGAGTTGAACTAGCTTTATAAGCTTGTACAAATAATTTTACACTAGAGTTGAACTAGCTCTATAGCCTAGTACAAATAAAATTACACTACAGTTGAACTAGGTCTATAAGCTAGTTCAAATAATTTTACACCAGAGTTGAACTAGCTGTATACCCTAGTACAAATAATTTTACACTAGAGTTGAACTAGCTCTATAGCCTAGTACAAATAATTTTACTTTAGAGTTTAACTATCTCTATAAGCTTGTACAAATAATTTTACACTAGAGTTGAGCTAGCTTTACAGTCTAGTACAAATAATTTTACACTAGAGTTGAACTAGCTCTATAAGCTACTTCAAATAATTTTACACTAGAGTTGAACTAGCTTTATAAGCTAGTTCAATTAATTTTACACTAGAATTGAACTAGCTCTATAAGCTTGTACAAATAATTTTACAATAGAGTTGAACTAGCTCTGTAGGCTAGTACAAATAATTTTAAACAAGAGTACACCTAGCTCTATAAGCTAGTTCAAATAATTTTACACTAGAGTTCAACTAGCTCTATAATCTAGTTCAAATAATTTTACACTAGAGTTGAACTAGCTCTATAGTCTAGTACAAATAATTTTACACTAGAGTTGTACTAGCTCTATAAGCTAGTTCAAATAATTTTACACTAGAGTTGAACTAGCTCTATAGCCTAGTACAAATAATTTTACACTAGAGTTGAACTAGCTCTATAAACTAGTTCAAATAATTTTACACTAGAGTTGAACTAGCTCTATAGCCTAGTAGAAACAATTTTACACTACAGTTGAACTAGCTCTATAGCCTAGTACAAATAATTTTACACTATAGGTGAACTAGCTCTATAGCCTAGTCCAAATAATTTTACACTAGAGTTGAACTAGCTCTATAAGCTTGTAAAAATAATTTCACACTAGTGTTGAACTCGCTCTATAAGATTCTTCAAATAAATTTACACTAGAGTTGAACTAGCTCTATAATCTCGTACCAATAATTTTACGGTAGAGTTGAACTAGCTCTATAGCCTAGTACAAATATTTTTACACTAGAGTTGAACTAGCACTATAAGCTAGTAAAAATAATTTGACCCTAGAGTTGAACTAGCTCTATAGCCTAGTACAAATAATTTTACACTAAATTTGAACTAGCACTATAGACTAGTACAAATAATTTTACACTATAGTTGAACTAGCTCTATAAGCTAGTTAGAATAATTTTACACTAGAGTTGAACTAGCTCTATGACCTAGTACAAATAATTTTACACTAGAGTTGAATTGGCTTTATAAGCTAGTTCAAATAATTTTACATTAGAGTTGAACTAGCTCTATAGCCTAGTACAAATAATTTTACATTAGAGTTGAACTAGCTCTATAAGCTAGTTCAAATAATTTTACATTAGAGTTGAACTAGCTCTATAAGCTAGTTCAAATAATTTTACACTAGAGTTGAACTAGCTCTATAGCCTAGTACAAATTATTTTACACTAGTGTTGAACTAGCTCTATAAGCTAGTTCAAATAATTTTACACTAGAGTTGAAATAGCTCTATAGCCTAGTACAAATAATTTCACACTAGAGTTGAACTAGCTCTGTATGCTTGTACAAATAATTTTGCACTAGAGGTTAACTTGCTCTATAAGCTAATTCAAATAATTTTACACTAGAGTTGAACTAGCTCTATAGCCTAGTGCAATTAATTTTACACTAGAGGTTAACTAGCTTTATGAGCTCGTACAAATCATTTTACACTAGAGTTGAACTCACCCTATAAGCTAGTTCAAATAATTTTACACTAGAGTTGAACTAGCTCTATAGCCTAGTACAGATAATTTTACACTAGAGTTGAACCAGCTCTATAAGCTATTTCAAATAATTTTACACTAGAGTTGAACTAGCTCTATAGCCCAGAACAAATAATTTTACACTAGAGTTGAACTAGCTCTATAAGCTAGTTCAAATAATTTTACACTAGTGTTGAACTAGCTCTATAGCCTCGTACAAACAATTTTACACTAGAGTTGAACTAGCTCTATAGCCTAGTACAAATAATTTTACACTAGAGTTGAACTAGCTCTATAAGCTTGTAAAAATAATTTCACACTAGTGTTGAACTCGCTCTATAAGATTCTTCAAATAAATTTACACTAGAGTTGAACTAGCTCTATAATCTCGTACCAATAATTTTACGGTAGAGTTGAACTAGCTCTATAGCCTAGTACAAATATTTTTACACTAGAGTTGAACTAGCAGTATAAGCTAGTAAAAATAATTTGACCCTAGAGTTGAACTAGCTCTATAGCCTAGTACAAATAATTTTACACTAAATTTGAACTAGCACTATAGACTAGTACAAATAATTTTACACTATAGTTGAACTAGCTCTATAAGCTAGTTAGAATAATTTTACACTAGAGTTGAACTAGCTCTATGACCTAGTACAAATAATTTTACACTAGAGTTGAATTGGCTTTATAAGCTAGTTCAAATAATTTTACACTAGAGTTGAACTAGCTCTATAGCCTAGTACAAATAATTTTACACTAAAGTTGAACTAGCTCTATAAGCTAGTTCAAATAATTTTACACTAGAGTTGAACTAGCTCTATAGCCTAGTACAAATTATTTTACACTAGTGTTGAACTAGCTCTATAAGCTAGTTCAAATAATTTTACACTAGAGTTGAAATAGCTCTATAGCCTAGTACAAATAATTTCACACTAGAGTTGAACTAGCTCTGTATGCTTGTACAAATAATTTTGCACTAGAGGTTAACTTGCTCTATAAGCTAATTCAAATAATTTTACACTAGAGTTGAACTAGCTCTATAGCCTAGTGCAATTAATTTTACACTAGAGGTTAACTAGCTTTATGAGCTCGTACAAATCATTTTACACTAGAGTTGAACTCACCCTATAAGCTAGTTCAAATAATTTTACACTAGAGTTGAACTAGCTCTATAGCCTAGTACA
>NC_057808.1:147663970-147665972 GCF_018294505.1 Triticum aestivum | reverse complement strand
AATAATTCTACACTAGTGTTGAACTAGCTCTATAAGCTAGTTCAAATAATTTTACACTAGAGTTGAAAAAGCTCTATAGCCTAGTACAAATAATTTCACACTAGAGTTGAACTAGCTCTGTATGCTTGTACAAATAATTTTGCACTAGAGGTTAACTAGCTCTATAAGCTAATTCAAATAATTTTACACTAGAGTTAAACTAGCTCTATAGCCTAGTTAATTTAATTTTACACTAGAGGTTAACTAGCTTTATGAGCTCGTACAAATCAATTTACACTAGAGTTGAACTCACTCTATAAGCTAGTTCAAATAATTTTACACTAGAGTTGAACTAGCAATATAGCCTAGTACAGATAATTTTACACTAGAGTTGAACTAGCTCTATAAGCTATTTCAAATAATTTTACACTAGAGTTGAACTAGCTCTATAGCCCAGTACAAATAATTTTACACTAGAGTTGAACTAGCTCTATATGCTAGGTCAAATAATTTAACACTAGAGTTGAACTAGCTCTATAGCCTGGTACAAATAATTTTACACTAAAGTTGAACTAGCTCTATAAGCTAGTTCAAATAATTTTACACTAGAGTTGAACTAGCTTTATAGCCTAGTACAAATTATTTTACACTAGTGTTGAACTAGCTCTATAAGCTAGTTCAAATAATTTTACACTAGTGTTGAAATAGCTCTATAGCCTAGTACATATAATTTCACACTAGAGTTGAACTAGCTCTGTATGCTTGTACAAATAATTTTGCACTAGAGGTTAACTAGCTCTATAAGCTAATTCAAATAATTTTACACTAGAGTTGAACTAGCTCTATAGCCTAGTTCAAATAATTTCACACTAGAGTTGAACTAGCTCTCTATGCTTGTACAAATAATTTTGCACTAGAGGTTAACTAGCTCTATAAGCTAATTCAAATAATTTTACACTAGAGTTAAACTTGCTCTATAGCCTAGTTAATTTAATTTTACACTAGAGGTTAACTAGCTTTATGAGCTCGTACAAATCATTTTACACTAGAGTTGAACTCACTCTATAAGCTACTTCAAATAATTTTACACTAGAGTTGAACTAGCTCTATAGCCTAGTACAGATAATTTTACACTAGAGTTGAACTAGCTCTATAAACTATTTCAAATAATTTTACACTAGAGTTGAACTAGCTCTATAGCCCAGTACAAATAATTTTACACTAGAGTTGAACTAGCTCTATAAGCTAGTTCAAATAATTTTACCCTAGAGTTGAACTAGCTCTATAGCCTGGTACAAATAATTTTACACTAAAGTTGAACTAGCTCTATAAGCTAGTTCAAATAATTTTACACTAGAGTTGAACTAGCTCTATAGCCAAGTAGAAATTATTTTACACTAGTGTTGAACTAGCTCTATAAGCTAGTTCAAATAATTTTACACTAGAGTTGAAATAGCTCTATAGCCTAGTACAAATAATTTCACACTAGAGTTGAACTAGCTCTGTATGCTTGTACAAATAATTTTGCACTAGAGGTTAACTAGCTCTATAAGCTAATTCAAATAATTTTACACTAGAGTTGAACTAGCTCTATAGCCTAGTTCAATTAATTTTACACTAGAGGTTAACTAGCTTTATAAGCTCGTACAAATCATTTTACACTAGAGTTGAACTCACCCTATAAGCTAGTTCAAATAACTTTACACTAGAGTTGAACTAGCTCTATAGCCTAGTACAGATAATTTTACACTAGAGTTGAACTAGCTCTATAAGCTATTTCAAATAATTTTACACTAGAGTTGAACTAGCTCTATAGACCAATACAAATAATTTTACACTAGAGTTCAACTAGCTCTATAAGCTAGTTCAAATAATTTTACACTAGAGTTGAACTAGCTCTATAGCCTAGTACAAACAATTTTACACAAGAGTTGAACTAGCTCTATAGCCTAGTACAAATAATTTTACACAATAGTTGAACTAGCTCTATAGCCTAGTCCAAATAATTTTACACTAGAGTTGA
>NC_057808.1:147663562-147663960 GCF_018294505.1 Triticum aestivum | reverse complement strand
TAGCTCTATAGCCTAGTACAAATAATTTCACACTAGAGTTGAACTAGCTCTGTATGCTTGTACAAATAATTTTGCACTAGAGGTTAACTAGCTCTATAAGCTAATTCAAATAATTTCACACTAGAGTTGAACTAGCTCTATAGCCTAGTTCACTTAATTTTACACTAGAGGTTAACTAGCTTTATGAGCTCGTACAAATCATTTTACACTAGAGTTGAACTCACTCTATAAGCTACTTCAAATAATTTGACACTAGAGTTGAACTAGCTCTATAGCATAGTACAAACAATTTTACACTAGAGTTGAACTAGCTCTATAGCCTAGTACAAATAATTTTACACTATAGTTGAACTAGCTCTATAGCCTAGTCCAAATAATTTTACACTAGAGTTGAACTA
>NC_057808.1:147660640-147663552 GCF_018294505.1 Triticum aestivum | reverse complement strand
AGAGGTTAACTAGCTTTATGAGCTCGTACAAATCATTTTACACTAGAGTTGAACTCACCCTATAAGCTAGTTCAAATAATTTTACACTAGAGTTGAACTAGCTCTATAGCCTAGTACAGATAATTTTACACTAGAGTTGAACCAGCTCTATAAGCTATTTCAAATAATTTTACACTAGAGTTGAACTAGCTCTATAGCCCAGAACAAATAATTTTACACTAGAGTTGAACTAGCTCTATAAGCTAGTTCAAATAATTTTACACTAGAGTTGAACTAGCTCTATAGCCTAGTACAAATAATTTTACACTATAGTTCAACTAGCTCTATAGCCTAGTCCAAATAATTTTACACTAGAGTTGAACTAGCTCTATAAGCTTGTAAAAATAATTTCACACTAGAGTTGAACTCGCTCTATAAGCTTCTTCAAATAAATTTACACTAGAGTTGAACTAGCTCTATAATCTCGTACAAATAATTTTACAGTAGAGTTGAACTAGCTCTATAGCCTAGTACAAATATTTTTACACTAGAGTTGAACTAGCACTATAAGCTAGTAAAAATAATTTGATCCTAGAGTTGAACTAGCTCTATAGCCTAGTACAAATAATTTTACACTAAATTTGAACTAGCTCTATAGCCTAGTACAAATAATTTTACACTATAGTTGAACTAGCTCTATAAGCTAGTTAGAATAATTTTACACTCGAGTTGAACTAGCTCTATAACCTACTACAAATAATTTCACACTAGAGTTGAACTCGCTCTATAAGCTTCTTCAAATAAATTTACACTAGAGTTGAACTAGCTCTATAGCCTAGTACAAATAATTTTACACTAAAGTTGAACTAGCTCTATAAGCTAGTTCAAATAATTTTACACTAGAGTTGAACTAGCTCTATAGCCTAGTACAAATAATTCTACACTAGTGTTGAACTAGCTCTATAAGCTAGTTCAAATAATTTTACACTAGAGTTGAAAAAGCTCTATAGCCTAGTACAAATAATTTCACACTAGAGTTGAACTAGCTCTGTATGCTTGTACAAATAATTTTGCACTAGAGGTTAACTAGCTCTATAAGCTAATTCAAATAATTTTACACTAGAGTTAAACTAGCTCTATAGCCTAGTTAATTTAATTTTACACTAGAGGTTAACTAGCTTTATGAGCTCGTACAAATCAATTTACACTAGAGTTGAACTCACTCTATAAGCTAGTTCAAATAATTTTACACTAGAGTTGAACTAGCAATATAGCCTAGTACAGATAATTTTACACTAGAGTTGAACTAGCTCTATAAGCTATTTCAAATAATTTTACACTAGAGTTGAACTAGCTCTATAGCCCAGTACAAATAATTTTACACTAGAGTTGAACTAGCTCTATATGCTAGGTCAAATAATTTAACACTAGAGTTGAACTAGCTCTATAGCCTGGTACAAATAATTTTACACTAAAGTTGAACTAGCTCTATAAGCTAGTTCAAATAATTTTACACTAGAGTTGAACTAGCTTTATAGCCTAGTACAAATTATTTTACACTAGTGTTGAACTAGCTCTATAAGCTAGTTCAAATAATTTTACACTAGTGTTGAAATAGCTCTATAGCCTAGTACATATAATTTCACACTAGAGTTGAACTAGCTCTGTATGCTTGTACAAATAATTTTGCACTAGAGGTTAACTAGCTCTATAAGCTAATTCAAATAATTTTACACTAGAGTTGAACTAGCTCTATAGCCTAGTTCAAATAATTTCACACTAGAGTTGAACTAGCTCTCTATGCTTGTACAAATAATTTTGCACTAGAGGTTAACTAGCTCTATAAGCTAATTCAAATAATTTTACACTAGAGTTAAACTTGCTCTATAGCCTAGTTAATTTAATTTTACACTAGAGGTTAACTAGCTTTATGAGCTCGTACAAATCATTTTACACTAGAGTTGAACTCACTCTATAAGCTACTTCAAATAATTTTACACTAGAGTTGAACTAGCTCTATAGCCTAGTACAGATAATTTTACACTAGAGTTGAACTAGCTCTATAAACTATTTCAAATAATTTTACACTAGAGTTGAACTAGCTCTATAGCCCAGTACAAATAATTTTACACTAGAGTTGAACTAGCTCTATAAGCTAGTTCAAATAATTTTACCCTAGAGTTGAACTAGCTCTATAGCCTGGTACAAATAATTTTACACTAAAGTTGAACTAGCTCTATAAGCTAGTTCAAATAATTTTACACTAGAGTTGAACTAGCTCTATAGCCAAGTAGAAATTATTTTACACTAGTGTTGAACTAGCTCTATAAGCTAGTTCAAATAATTTTACACTAGAGTTGAAATAGCTCTATAGCCTAGTACAAATAATTTCACACTAGAGTTGAACTAGCTCTGTATGCTTGTACAAATAATTTTGCACTAGAGGTTAACTAGCTCTATAAGCTAATTCAAATAATTTTACACTAGAGTTGAACTAGCTCTATAGCCTAGTTCAATTAATTTTACACTAGAGGTTAACTAGCTTTATAAGCTCGTACAAATCATTTTACACTAGAGTTGAACTCACCCTATAAGCTAGTTCAAATAACTTTACACTAGAGTTGAACTAGCTCTATAGCCTAGTACAGATAATTTTACACTAGAGTTGAACTAGCTCTATAAGCTATTTCAAATAATTTTACACTAGAGTTGAACTAGCTCTATAGACCAATACAAATAATTTTACACTAGAGTTCAACTAGCTCTATAAGCTAGTTCAAATAATTTTACACTAGAGTTGAACTAGCTCTATAGCCTAGTACAAACAATTTTACACAAGAGTTGAACTAGCTCTATAGCCTAGTACAAATAATTTTACACAATAGTTGAACTAGCTCTATAGCCTAGTCCAAATAATTTTACACTAGAGTTGA
>NC_057808.1:147660232-147660630 GCF_018294505.1 Triticum aestivum | reverse complement strand
TAGCTCTATAGCCTAGTACAAATAATTTCACACTAGAGTTGAACTAGCTCTGTATGCTTGTACAAATAATTTTGCACTAGAGGTTAACTAGCTCTATAAGCTAATTCAAATAATTTCACACTAGAGTTGAACTAGCTCTATAGCCTAGTTCACTTAATTTTACACTAGAGGTTAACTAGCTTTATGAGCTCGTACAAATCATTTTACACTAGAGTTGAACTCACTCTATAAGCTACTTCAAATAATTTGACACTAGAGTTGAACTAGCTCTATAGCATAGTACAAACAATTTTACACTAGAGTTGAACTAGCTCTATAGCCTAGTACAAATAATTTTACACTATAGTTGAACTAGCTCTATAGCCTAGTCCAAATAATTTTACACTAGAGTTGAACTA
>NC_057808.1:147658852-147660222 GCF_018294505.1 Triticum aestivum | reverse complement strand
AATATAGCCTAGTACAGATAATTTTACACTAGAGTTGAACTAGCTCTATAAGCTATTTCAAATAATTTTACACTAGAGTTGAACTAGCTCTATAGCCCAGTACAAATAATTTTACACTAGAGTTGAACTAGCTCTATATGCTAGGTCAAATAATTTTACACTAGAGTTGAACTAGCTCTATAGCCTGGTACAAATAATTTTACACTAAAGTTGAACTAGCTCTATAAGCTAGTTCAAATAATTTTACACTAGAGTTGAACTAGCTTTATAGCCTAGTACAAATTATTTTACACTAGTGTTGAACTAGCTCTATAAGCTAGTTCAAATAATTTTACACTAGTGTTGAAATAGCTCTATAGCCTAGTACATATAATTTCACACTAGAGTTGAACTAGCTCTGTATGCTTGTACAAATAATTTTGCACTAGAGGTTAACTAGCTCTATAAGCTAATTCAAATAATTTTACACTAGAGTTGAACTAGCTCTATAGCCTAGTTCAAATAATTTCACAGTAGAGTTGAACTAGCTCTCTATGCTTGTACAAATAATTTTGCACTAGAGGTTAACTAGCTCTATAAGCTAATTCAAATAATTTTACACTAGAGTTAAACTTGCTCTATAGCCTAGTTAATTTAATTTTACACTAGAGGTTAACTAGCTTTATGAGCTCGTACAAATCATTTTACACTAGAGTTGAACTCATTCTATAAGCTACTTCAAATAATTTTACACTAGAGTTGAACTAGCTCTATAGCCTAGTACAGATAATTTTACACTAGAGTTGAACTAGCTCTATAAGCTATTTCAAATAATTTTACACTAGAGTTGAACTAGCTCTATAGCCCAGTACAAATAATTTTACACTAGAGTTGAACTAGCTCTATAAGCTAGTTCAAATAATTTTACCCTAGAGTTGAACTAGCTCTATAGCCTGGTACAAATAATTTTACACTAAAGTTGATCTAGCTCTATAAGCTAGTTCAAATAATTTTACACTAGAGTTGAACTAGCTCTATAGCCAAGTACAAATTATTTTACACTAGTGTTGAACTAGCTCAATAAGCTAGTTCAAATAATTTTACACTAGAGTTCAAATAGCTCTATAGCCTAGTACAAATAATTTCACACTAGAGTTGAACTAGCTCTGTATGCTTGTACAAATAATTTTGCACTAGAGGTTAACTAGCTCTATAAGCTAATTCAAATAATTTTACACTAGAGTTGAACTAGCTCTATAGCCTAGTTCAATTAATTTTACACTAGAGGTTAACTAGCTTTATAAGCTCGTACAAATCATTTTACACTAGAGTTGAACTCACCCTATAAGCTAGTTCAAATAACTTTACACTAGAGTTGAACTAGCTCTATA
>NC_057808.1:147657280-147658842 GCF_018294505.1 Triticum aestivum | reverse complement strand
TAGCTCTATAGCCTAGTACAGATAATTTTACACTAGAGTTGAACTAGCTCTATAAGCTATTTCAAATAATTTTACACTAGAGTTGAACTAGCTCTATAGACCAGTACAAATAATTTTACACTAGAGTTCAACTAGCTCTATAAGCTAGTTCAAATAATTTTACACTAGAGTTGAACTAGCTCTATAGCCTAGTACAAACAATTTTACACTAGAGTTGAACTAGCTCTATAGCCTAGTACAAATAATTTTACACTATAGTTGAACTAGCTCTATAGCCTAGTCCAAATAATTTTACACCAGAGTTGAACTAGCTCTATAAGCTTGTAAAAATAATTTCACACTAGAGTTGAACTCGCTCTATAAGCTTCTTCAAATAAATTTACACTAGAGTTGAACTAGCTCTCTATAATCTCGTACAAATAATTTTACAGTAGAGTTGAACTAGCTCTATAGCCTAGTACAAATATTTTTACACTAGAGTTGAACTAGCACTATAAGCTAGTAAAAATAATTTGACCCTAGAGTTGAACTAGCTCTATAGCCTAGTACAAATAATTTTACACTAAATTTGAACTAGCTCTATAGCCTAGTACAAATAATTTTACACTATAGTTGAACTAGCTCTATAAGCTAGTTAGAATAATTTTACACTAGAGTTGAACTAGCTCTATAACCTACTACAAATAATTTCACACTAGAGCTGAACTCGCTCTATAAGCTTCTTCAAATAAATTTACACTAGAGTTGAACTAGCTCTATAGCCTAGTACAAATAATTTTACACTAAAGTTGAACTAGCTCTATAAGCTAGTTCAAATAATTTTACACTAGAGTTGAACTAGCTCTATAGCCTAGTACAAATAATTTTACACTAGTGTTGAACTAGCTCTATAAGCTAGTTCAAATAATTTTACACTAGAGTTGAAATAGCTCTATAGCCTAGTACAAATAATTTCGCACTAGAGTTGAACTAGCTGTGTATGCTTGTACAAATAATTTTGCACTAGAGGTTAACTAGCTCTATAAGCTAATTCAAATAATTTTACACTAGAGTTAAACTAGCTCTATAGCCTAGTTCAATTAATTTTACACTAGAGGTTAACTAGCTTTATGAGCTCGTAAAAATCATTTTACACTAGAGTTGAACTCACTCTATAAGCTAGTTCAAATAATTTTACACTAGAGTTGAACTAGCTCTATAGCCTAGTACAGATAATTTTACACTAGAGTTGAACTAGCTCTATAAGCTATTTCAAATAATTTTACACTAGAGTTGAACTAGCTCTATAGCCTAGTACAAATAATTTTACACTAGAGTTGAACTAGCTCTATAAGCTAGTTCAAATAATTTTACACTAGAGTTGAACTAGCTCTATAGCCTAGTACAAACAATTTTACACTAGAGTTGAACTAGCTCTATAGCCTAGTACAAATAATTTTACACTATAGTTGAACTAGCTCTATAGCCTAGTCCAAATAATTTTACACTAGAGTTGAACTAGCTCTATAAGCTTGTAAAAATAATTTCACACTAGAGTTGAACTCGCTCTATAGCCGAGTACA
>NC_057808.1:147655731-147657140 GCF_018294505.1 Triticum aestivum | reverse complement strand
AGAGTTGAACTAGCTCTATAGCCTAGTACAAATAATTTTACACTAAATTTGAACTAGCACTATAGACTAGTACAAATAATTTTACACTATAGTTGAACTAGCTCTATAAGCTAGTTAGAATAATTTTACACTAGAGTTGAACTAGCTCTATAACCAAGTACAAATAATTTTACACTATAGTTGAATTAGCTTTATAAGCTAGTTCAAATAATTTTACACTATAGTTGAACTAGCTCTATAGCCTAGTACAAATAATTTTACACTAAAGTTGAACTAGCTCTATAAGCTAGTTCAAATAATTTTACACTAGAGTTGAACTAGCTCTATAGCCTAGTACAAATTATTGTACACTAGTGTTGAACTAGCTCTATAAGCTAGTTCAAATAATTTTACACTAGAGTTGAAATAGCTCTATAGCCTAGTACAAATAATTTCACGCTAGAGTTGAACTAGCTCTGTATGCTTGTACAAATAATTTTGCACTAGACGTTAACTAGCTCTATAACTAATTCAAATAATTTTACACTAGAGTTGAACTAGCTCTATAGCCTAGTTCAATTAATTTTACACTAGAGTTGAACTAGCTTTATGAGCTTGTACAAATGATTTTACACTAGAGTTGAACTCACTCTATAAGCTAGTTCAAATAATTTTACACTAGAGTTGAACTAGCTCTATTGCCTAGTACAAACAATTTTACACTAGAGTTGAACTAGGTCTATAGCCTAGTACAAATAATTTTACACTAAATTTGAACTAGCACTATAGACTAGTACAAATAATTTTACACTATAGTTGAACTAGCTCTATAAGCTAGTTAGAATAATTTTACACAAGAGTTGAACTAGCTTTATAAGCTAGTTCAAATAATTTTACACTATAGTTGAACTAGCTCTATAGCCTAGTACAAATAATTTTACACTAAAGTTGAACTAGCTCTATAAGCTAGTTCAAATAATTTTACACTAGAGTTGAACTAGCTCTATAGCCTAGTACAAATTATTTTACACTAGTGTTGAACTAGCTCTATAAGCTAGTTCAAATAATTTTACACTAGAGTTGAAATAGCTCTATAGCCTAGTACAAATAATTTCACACTAGAGTTGAACTAGCTCTGTATGCTTGTACAAATAATTTTGCACTAGACGTTAACTAGCTCTATAAGCTAATTCAAATAATTTTACACTAGAGTTGAACTAGCTCTATAGCCTAGTTCAATTAATTTTACACTAGAGTTGAACTAGCTTTATGAGCTTGTACAAATCATTTTACACTAGAGTTGAACTCACTCTATAAGCTAGTTCAAATAATTTTACACTAGAGTTGAACTAGCTCTATAGCCTAGTACAGATAATTTTACACTAGAGTTGAACTAGCTCTATAAGCTATTTCAAATAATTTTACACTAG
>NC_057808.1:147652229-147655525 GCF_018294505.1 Triticum aestivum | reverse complement strand
ATAGCCCAGTACAAATAATTTTACACTAGAGCTGAACTAGCTCTATAGCCTAGTACAAATAATTTTACACTAGAGTTGAACTAGCTTTATAAGCTAGTAAAAATAATTTGACCCTCGAGTTGAACTAGCTCTATAGCCTAGTTCAAATAATTTTACACTACATTTCAACTAGCTCTATAGCCTAGTACAATAATTTTACACTATAGTTGAACTAGCTCTATAACCTAGTACAATTAATTTTACACTAGAGTTGAACTCGCTCTATAAGCTTCTTCAAATAAATTTACACTAGAGTTGAACTAGCTCTATAATATCGTACAAATAATTTTACTGTAGAGTTGAACTAGCTCTACAGCCTAGTACAAATCTTTTGACACTAGAGTTGAACTAGCACTATAAGCTAGTAAAAATAATTTGACCCTAGAGTTGACCTAGCTCTATAGCCTAGTACAAATAATTTTACACTACATTTGAACTAGCACTATAGACTAGTACAAATAATTTTACACTATAGTTGAACTAGCTCTATAAGCTAGTTGAAATAATTTTACACTAGAGTTGAACTAGCTCTATAACCTAGTACAAATAATTTTACACTAGAGTTGAATTAGCTTTATAAGCTAGTTCAAATAATTTTACACTAGAGTTGAAATAGCTCTATAGCCTAGTACAAATAATTTCACACTAGAGTTGAACTAGCTCTGTATGCTTGTACAAATAATTTTCACTAGAGGTTAACTAGCTCTATAAGCTAATTCAAATAATTTCACACTAGAGTTGAACTAGCTCTATAGCCTAGTTCACTTAATTTTACACTAGAGGTTAACTAGCTTTATGAGCTCGTACAAATCATTTTACACTAGAGTTGAACTCACTCTATAAGCTAGTTCAAATAATTTGACACTAGAGTTGAACTAGCTCTATAGCATAGTACAAACAATTTTACACTAGAGTTGAACTAGCTCTATAGCCTAGTACAAATAATTTTACACTATAGTTGAACTAGCTCTATAGCCTAGTCCAAATAATTTTACACTAGAGTTGAACTACCTCTATAAGCTAGTTCAGTTAATTTTACACTAGAGTTCAAATAGCTCTATAGCCTAGTACAAATAATTTCACACTAGAGTTGAACTAGCTCTGTATGCTTGTACAAATAATTTTGCACTAGAGGTTAACTAGCTCTATAAGCTAATTCAAATAATTTCACACTAGAGTTGAACTAGCTCTATAGCTTAGTTCAATTAATTTTACACTAGAGGTTAACTAGCTTTATGAGCTCGTACAAATCATTTTACACCAGAGTTAAACTCACTCTATAAGCTAGTTCAAATAATTTTACACTAGAGTTGAACTAGCTCTATAGCCTAGTACAGATAATTTTACACTAGAGTTGAACTAGCTCTATAAGCTATTTCAAATAATTTTACACTAGAGTTGAACTAGCTCTATAGCCGAGTACAAATAATTTTACACTAGAGTTGAACTAGCTCTATAAGCTAGTTCAAATAATTTTACACTAGAGTTGAACTACCTCTATAGCCTAGTGCAAACAATTTTACACTAGAGTTGAACTAGCTCTATAGCCTAGTACAAATAATTTTACACTATAGTTGAACTAGCTCTATAGCCTAGTCCAAATAATTTTACACTAGAGTTGAACAAGCTCTATAAGCTTGTAAAAATAATTTCACACTAGAGTTGAAGTCGCTCTATAAGCTTCTTCAAATAAATTTACACTAGAGTTGAACTAGCTCTATAATCTCGTACAAATAATTTTAAAGTAGAGTTGAACTAGCTCTATAGCCTAGTACAAATATTTTTACACTAGAGTTGAACTAGCACTATAAGCTAGTAAAAATAATTTGACCCTAGAGTTGAACTAGCTCTATAGCCTAGTACAAATAATTTTACACTAAATTTGAACTACCACTATAGACTAGTACAAATAATTTTACACTATAGTTGAACTAGCTCTATAAGCTAGTTAGAATAATTTTACACTAGAGTTGAACTAGCTCTATAACCTAGTACAAATAATTTTACACTAGAGTTGAATTAGCTTTATAAGCTAGTTCAAATAATTTTGCACTATAGTTGAACTAGCTCTATAGCCTAGTACAAATAATTTTACACTAAAGTTGAACTAGCTCTATAAGCTAGTTCAAATAATTTTACACTAGAGTTGAACTAGGTCTATAGCCCAGTACAAATAATTTTACACTAGTGTTGAACTAGCTCTATAAGCTAGTTCAAATAATTTTACACTAGAGTTGAAATAGCTCTATAGCCTAGTACAAATAATTTCACACTAGAGTTGAACTAGCTCTGTATGCTTGTACAAATAATTTTGCACTAGAGGTTAACTAGCTCTATAAGCTAATTAAAATAATTTTACACTAGAGTTGAACTAGCTCTATAGCCTAGTTCAATTAATTTTACACTAGAGTTGAACTAGCTTTATGAGCTTGTACAAATCATTTTACACTAGAGTTGAACTCACTCTATAAGCTAGTTCAAATAATTTTACACTAGAGTTGAACTAGCTCTATAGCCTACTACAGATAATTTTACACTAGAGTTGAACTAGCTCTATAAGCTATTTCAAATAATTTTACACTAGAGTTGAACTAGCTCTATAGCCCAGTACAAATAATTTTACACTAGAGTTGAACTCGCTCTATAAGCTTCTTCAAATAAATTTACACTAGAGTTGAACTAGCTCTATAATCTCGTACAAATAATTTTACAGTAGAGTTGAACTAGCTCTATAGCCTAGTACAAATCTTTTTACACTAGAGTTGAACTAGCACTATAAGCTAGTAAAAATAATTTGACCCTAGAGTTGAACTAGCTCTATAGCCTAGTACAAATAATTTTACACTACATTTGAACTAGCACTATAGACTAGTACAAATAATTTTACACTAGAGTTGAACTAGCTCTATAGCCTAGTTCAATTAATTTTACACTAGAGGTTAACTAGCTTTATGAGCTCGTACAAATCATTTTACACTAGAGTTGAACTCACTCTATAAGCTAGTTCAAATAATTTTACACTAGAGTTGAACTAGCTTTATAGCCTAGTACAGATAATTTTACACTAGAGTTGAACTAGCTCTATAAGCTATTTCAAAAAATTTTACACTAGAGTTGAACTAGCTCTATAGCCGAGTACAAATAATTTTACACTAGAGTTGAACTAGCTCTATAAGCTAGTTCAAATAATATGACACTAGAGTTGAACTAGCTCTATAGCCTAGTGCAAACAATTTTACACTAGAGTTGAACTAGCT
>NC_057808.1:147647491-147651949 GCF_018294505.1 Triticum aestivum | reverse complement strand
CTTTATGAGCTTGTACAAATCATTTTACACTAGAGTTGAACTCACTCTATAAGCTAGTTCAAATAATTTTACACTAGAGTTGAACTAGCTCTATAGCCTACTACAGATAATTTTACACTAGAGTTGAACTAGCTCTATAAGCTATTTCAAATAATTTTACACTAGAGTTGAACTAGCGCTATAGCCCAGTACAAATAATTTTACACTAGAGTTGAACTCGCTCTATAAGCTTCTTCAAATAAATTTACACTAGAGTTGAACTAGCTCTATAATCTCGTACAAATAATTTTACAGTAGAGTGGAACTAGCTCTATAGCCTAGTACAAATCTTTTTACACTAGAGTTGAACTAGCACTATAAGCTAGTAAAAATAATTTGACCCTAGAGTTGAACTAGCTCTATAGCCTAGTACAAATAATTTTACACTACATTTGAACTAGCACTATAGACTAGTACAAATAATTTTACACTAGAGTTGAACTAGCTCTATAGCCTAGTCCAAATAATTTTACACTAGAGTTGAACTAGCTCTATAAGCTAGTTCAAATAATTTTACACTAGAGTTGAAATAGCTCTATAGCCTAGTACAAATAATTTCACACTAGAGTTGAACTAGCTCTATATGCTTGTACAAATAATTTTACACTAGAGTTGAACTAGCTCTATATGCTAATTCAAATATTTTTTCACTAGAGTTGAACTAGCTCTATAGCCTAGTTCAATTAATTTTACACTAGAGTTGAACTAGCTTTATGAGCTTGTACAAATCATTTTACACTAGAGTTGAACTCACTCTATAAGGTAGTTCAAATAATTTTACACTAGAGTTGAACTAGCTCTATAAGCTATTTCAAATAATTTTACACTAGAGTTGAACTAGCTCTATAGCCCAGTACAAATAATTTTACACTAGAGTTGAACTCGCTCTATAAGCTTCTTCAAATAAATTTACACTAGAGTTGAACTAGCTCTATAATCTCGTACAAATAATTTTACAGTAGAGTTGAACTAGCTCTATAGCCTAGTACAAATCTTTTTACACTAGAGTTGAACTAGCACTATAAGCTAGTAAAAATAATTTGACCCTAGAGTTGAACTAGCTCTATAGCCTAGTACAAATAATTTTACACTACATTTGAACTAGCACTATAGACTAGTACAAATAATTTTACACTAGAGTTGAACTAGCTCTATAGCCTAGTCCAAATAATTTTACACTAGAGTTGAAATAGCTCTATAGCCTAGTACAAATAATTTCACACTAGAGTTGAACTAGCTCTGTATGCTTGTACAAATAATTTTGCACTAGAGGTTAACTAGCTCTATAAGCTAATTCAAATAATTTCACACTAGAGTTGAACTAGCTCTATAGCCTAGTTCACTTAATTTTACACTAGAGGTTAACTAGCTTTATGAGCTCGTACAAATCATTTTACACTAGAGTTGAACTCACTCTATAAGCTACTTCAAATAATTTGACACTAGAGTTGAACTAGCTCTATAGCATAGTACAAACAATTTTACACTAGAGTTGAACTAGCTCTATAGCCTAGTACAAATAATTTTACACTATAGTTGAACTAGCTCTATAGCCTAGTCCAAATAATTTTACACTAGAGTTGAACTACCTCTATAAGCTAGTTCAAATAATTTTACACTAGAGTTGAAATAGCTCAATAGCCTAGTACAAATAATTTCACACTAGAGTTGAACTAGCTCTGTATGCTTGTACAAATAATTTTGCACTAGAGGTTAACTAGCTCTATAAGCTAATTCAAATAATTTCACACTAGAGTTGAACTAGCTCTATAGCTTAGTTCAATTATTTTTACACTAGAGGTTAACTAGCTTTATGAGCTCGTACAAGTCATTTTACACTAGAGTTAAACTCACTCTATAAGCTAGTTCAAATAATTTTACACTAGAGTTGAACTAGCTCTATAGCCTAGTACAGATAATTTTACACTAGATTTGAACTAGCTCTATAAGCTATTTCAAATAATTTTACACTAGATTTGAACTAGCTCTATAGCCCAGTACAAATAATTTTACACTAGAGTTGAACTCGCTCTATAAGCTTCTTCAAATAAATTTACACTAGAGTTGAACTAGCTCTATAATCTCGTACAAATAATTTTACAGTAGAGTTGAACTAGCTCTATAGCCTAGTACAAATCTTTTTACACTAGAGTTGAACTAGCACTATAAGCTAGTAAAAATAATTTGACCCTAGAGTTGAACTAGCTCTATAGCCTAGTACAAATAATTTTACACTACATTTGAACTAGCTCTATAGACTAGTACAAATAATTTTACACTAGAGTTGAACTAGCTCTATAGCCTAGTCCAAATAATTTTACACTAGAGTTGAACTAGCTCTACAAGCTAGTTCAAATAATTTTACACTAGAGTTGAAATAGCTCTATAGCCTAGTACAAATAATTTCACACTAGAGTTGAACTAGCTCTGTATGCTTGTACAAATAATTTTGCACTAGAGGTTAACTAGCTCTATAAGCTAATTCAAATAATTTCACACTAGAGTTGAACTAGCTCTATAGCCTAGTTCAGTTAATTTTACACTAGAGGTTAACTAGCTTTATGAGCTCGTACAAATCATTTTACACTAGAGCTGAACTCACTCTATAAGCTACTTCAAATAATTTGACACTAGAGTTGAACTAGCTCTATATCATAGTACAAACAATTTTACACTAGAGTTGAACTAGCTCTATAGCCTAGTACAAATAATTTTACACTATAGTTGAACTAGCTCTATAGCCTAGTCCAAATAATTTTACACTAGAGTTGAACTAGCTCTATAAGCTAGTTCAAATAATTTTACACTAGAGTTGAAATAGCTCTATAGCCTAGTACAAATAATTTCACACTAGAGTTGAACTAGCTCTGTATGCTTGTACAAATAATTTTGCACTAGAGGTTAACTAGCTCTATAAGCTAATTCAAATAATTTCACACTAGAGTTGAACTAGCTCTATATCTTAGTTCAATTAATTTTACACTAGAGGTTAACTAGCTTTATGAGCTCGTACAAATCATTTTACACTAGCGTTAAACTCACTCTATAAGCTAGTTCAAATAATTTTACACTATAGTTGAACTAGCTCTATAGCCTAGTCCAAATAATTTTACACTAGAGTTGAACAAGCTCTATAAGGTTGTAAAAGTAATTTCACACTAGAGTTGAAGTCGCTCTATAAGCTTCTTCAAATAAATTTACACTAGAGTTGAACTAGCTTTTTAATCTCGTACAAATAATTTTACAGTAGAGTTGAACTAGCTCTATACCCTAGTACAAATATTTTTATACTAGAGTTGAACTAGCACTATAAGCTAGTAAAAATAATTTGACCCTAGAGTTGAACTTGCTCTATATCCTAGTACAAATAATTTTACACTAAATTTGAACTACCACTATAGACTAGTACAAATAATTTTACACTATAGTTGAACTAGCTCTAGAAGCTAGTTAGAATAATTTTACACTAGAGTTGAACTAGCTCTATAACCTAGTACAAATAATTTTACACTAGAGTTGAATTAGCTTCATAAGCTAGTTCAAATAATTTTACACTCTAGTTGAACTAGCTCTATAGCCTAGTACAAATAATTTTACACTAAAGTTGAACTAGCTCTATAAGCTAGTTCAAATAATTTTACACTAGAGTTGAACTAGCTCTATAGCCTAGTCCAAATTATTTTACACTAGTGTTGAACTAGCTCTATAAGCTAGTTCAAATAATTTTACACTAGAGTTGAAATAGCTCTATAGCCTAGTACAAATAATTTCACACTAGAGTTGAACTAGCTCTGTATGCTTGTACAAATAATTTTGCACTAGAGTTGAACTAGCTCTATAAGCTAATTCAAATATTTTTTCACTAGAGTTGAACTAGCTCTATAGCCTAGTTCAATTAATTTTACACCAGAGTTGAACTAGCTTTATGAGCTTGTACAAATCATTTTACACTAGATTTGAACTCACTCTATAAGCTAGTTCAAATAATTTTACACTATAGTTGAACTAGCTCTATAGCCTACTACAGATAATTTTACACTAGAGTTGAACTAGCTCTATAAGCTATTTCAAATAATTTTGCACTAGAGTTGAACTAGCTCTATAGCCCAGTACAAATAATTTTACACTAGAGTTGAACTCGCTCTATAAGCTTCTTCAAATAAATTTACACTAGAGTTGAACTAGCTCTATAATCTCGTACAAATAATTTTACAGTAGAGTTGAACTAGCTCTATAGCCTAGTACAAATCTTTTTACACTAGAGTTGAACTAGCACTATAAGCTAGTAAAAATAATGTGACCCTAGAGTTGAACTAGCTCTATAGCCTAGTACAAATAATTTTACACTACATTTGAACTAGCACTATAGACTAGTACAAATAATTTTACACTAGAGTTGAACTAGCTCTATAGCCTAGT
>NC_057808.1:147645124-147646370 GCF_018294505.1 Triticum aestivum | reverse complement strand
TAGCTCTATAAGCTAGTTAGAATAATTTTACACTAGAGTTGAACTAGCTCTATAACCTAGTACAAATAATTTTACACTAGAGTTGAATTAGCTTTATAAGCTAGTTCAAATAATTTTACACTATAGTTGAACTAGCTCTATAGCCTAGTACAAATAATTTTACACTAAAGTTGAACTAGCTCTATAAGCTAGTTCAAAAAAATTTACACTAGAGTTGAACTAGCTCTATAGCCTAGTATAAATTATTTTACACTAGTGTTGAACTAGCTCTATAAGCTAGTTCAAATAATTTTACACTAGAGTTGAAATAGCTCTATAGCCTAGTACAAATAATTTCACACTAGATTTGAACTAGCTCTGTATGCTTGTACAAATAATTTTGCACTAGAGGTTAACTAGCTCTATAAGCTAATTCAAATAATTTTACACTAGAGTTGAACTAGCTCTATAGCCTAGTTCAATTAATTTTACACTAGAGTTGAACTAGCTTTATGAGCTTGTACAAATCATTTTACACTAGAGTTGAACTGACTCTATAAGCTAGTTCAAATAATTTTACACTAGAGTTGAACTAGCTCTATAGCCTACTACAGATAATTTTACACTAGAGTTGAACTAGCTCTATAAGCTATTTCAAATAATTTTACACTAGAGTTGAACAAGCTCTATAGCCGAGTACAAATAATTTTACACTAGAGTTGAACTAGCTCTATAGCCTAGTGCAAACAATTTTACACTAGAGTTGAACTAGCTCTATAGCCTAGTACAAATAATTTTACACTATAGTTGAACTAGCTATATAGCCCAGTACAAATAATTTTACACTAGAGTTGAACTCGCTCTATAAGCTTCTTCAAATAAATTTACACTAGAGTTGAACTAGCTCTATAATCTCGTACAAATAATTTTACAGTAGAGTTGAACTAGCTCTATAGCCTAGTACAAATCTTTTTACAATAGAGTTGAACTAGCACTATAAGCTAGTAAAAATAATTTGACCCTAGAGTTGAACTAGCTCTATAGCCTAGTACAAATAATTTTACACTACATTTGAACTAGCACTATAGACTAGTACAAATCATTTTACACTAGAGTTGAACTAGCTCTATAGCCTAGTACAAACAATTTTACACTAGAGTTGAACTACCTCTATAGCCTAGTACAAATAATTTTACACTATAGTTGAACTAGCTCTATAGCCTAGTACAAATAATTTTACAGTAGAGTTGAACTAGCTCTATAAGCT
>NC_057808.1:147644511-147645114 GCF_018294505.1 Triticum aestivum | reverse complement strand
TTTTACACTAGAGTTGAACTAGCACTATAAGCTAGTAAAAATAATTTGACCCTAGAGTTGAACTAGCTCTATAGCCTAGTACAAATAATTTTACACTACATTTGAACTAGCACTATAGACTAGTACAAATAATTTTACACTAGAGTTGAACTAGCTCTATAGCCTAGTCCAAATAATTTTACACTAGAGTTGAACTAGCTCTATAAGCTAGTTCAAATAATTTTACACTAGAGTTGAAATAGCTCTATAGCCTAGTACAAATAATTTCACACTAGAGTTGAACTAGCTCTGTATGCTTGTACAAATAATTTTGCACTAGAGGTTAACTAGCTCTATAAGCTAATTCAAATAATTTCACACTAGAGTTGAACTAGCTCTATAGCCTAGTTCACTTAATTTTACACTAGAGGTTAACTAGCTTATGAGCTCGTACAAATCATTTTACACTAGAGTTGAACTCACTCTATAAGCTAGTTCAAATAATTTGACACTAGAGTTGAACTAGCTCTATAGCATAGTACAAACAATTTTACACTAGAGTTGAACTAGCTCTATAGCCTAGTACAAATAATTTTACACTATAGTTGAACTAGCTCTATAGCC
>NC_057808.1:147642119-147643130 GCF_018294505.1 Triticum aestivum | reverse complement strand
AGTACAAATAATTTTACACTAGAGTTGAACTAGCTCTATAAGCTAGTTCAAATAATTTTACACTAGAGTTGAACTAGCTCTATAGCCTAGTGCAAACAATTTTACACTAGAGTTGAACTAGCTCTATAGCCTAGTACAAATAATTTTACACTATAGTTGAACTTGCTCTATAGTCCAGTACAAATAATTTTACACTAGAGTTGAACTCGCTCTATAAGCTTCTTCAAATAAATTTACACTAGAGTTGAACTAGCTCTATAATCTCGTACAAATAATTTTACAGTAGAGTTGAACTAGCTCTATAGCCTAGTACAAATCTTTTTACACTAGAGTTGAACTAGCACTATAAGCTAGTAAAAATAATTTGACCCTAGAGTTGAACTAGCTCTATAGCCTAGTACAAATAATTTTACATTACATTTAAACTAGCACTATAGACTAGTACAAATAATTTTACACTAGAGATGAACTAGCTCTATAGCCTAGTACAAACAATTTTACACTAGAGTTGAACTAGCTCTATAGCCTAGTACAAATAATTTTACACTATAGTTGAACTAGCTCTATAGCCTAGTCCAAATAATTTTACACTAGAGTTGAACTAGCTCTATAAGCTAGTTCAAATAATTTTACACTAGAGTTGAAATAGCTCTATAGCCTAGTACAAATAATTTCACACTAGAGTTGAACTAGCTCTGTATGCTTGTACAAATAATTTTGCACTAGAGGTTATCTAGCTCTATAAGCTAATTCAAATAATTTCACACTAGAGTTGAACTAGCTCTATAGCTTAGTTCAATTAATTTTACACTAGAGGTTAACTAGCTTTATGAGCTCGTACAAATCATTTTACAATAGAGTTAAACTCACTCTATAAGCTAGTTCAAATAATTTTACACTAGAGTTGAACTAGCTCTATAGCCTAGTACAGATAATTTTACACTAGAGTTGAACTAGCTCTATAAGCTATTTCAAATAATTTTACACTAGAGTTGAACTAGCTCTATAGCC
>NC_057808.1:147638955-147642109 GCF_018294505.1 Triticum aestivum | reverse complement strand
AGTACAAATAATTTTACACTAGAGTTGAACTAGCTCTATAAGCTAGTTCAAATAATTTTACACTAGAGTTGAACTAGCTCTATAGCCTAGTGCAAACAATTTTACACTAGAGTTGAACTAGCTCTATAGCCTAGTACAAATAATTTTACACTATAGTTGAACTAGCTCTATAGCCTAGTCCAAATAATTTTACACTAGAGTTGAACAAGCTCTATAAGCTTGTAAAAATAATTTCACACTAGAGTTGAAGTCGCTCTATAAGCTTCTTCAAATAAATTTACACTAGAGTTGAACTAGCTCTATAATCTCGTACAAATAATTTTATAGTAGAGTTGAACTAGCTCTATAGCCTAGTACAAATATTTTTACACTAGAGTTGAACTAGCACTATAAGCTAGTAAAAATAATTTGACCCTAGAGTTGAACTAGCTCTATAGCCTAGTACAAATAATTTTACACTAAATTTGAACTACCACTATAGACTAGTACAGATAATTTTACACTATAGTTGAACTAGCTCTATAAGCTAGTTAGAATAATTTTACACTAGAGTTGAACTAGCTCTATAACCTAGTACAAATAATTTTACACTAGAGTTGAATTAGCTTTATAAGCTAGTTCAAATAATTTTACACTATAGTTGAACTAGCTCTATAGCCTAGTACAAATAATTTTACACTAAAGTTGAACTAGCTGTATAAGCTAGTTCAAATAATTTTACACTAGAGTTGAACTAGCTCTATAGCCTAGTACAAATTATTTTACACTAGTGTTGAACTAGCTCTATAAGCTAGTTCAAATAATTTTACACTAGAGTTGAAATAGCTGTATAGCCTAGTACAAATAATTTCACACTAGAGTTGAACTAGCTCTGTATGCTTGTACAAATAATTTTGCACTAGAGGTTAACTAGCTCTATAAGCTAATTCAAATAATTTCACACTAGAGTTGAACTAGCTCTATAGCCTAGTTCACTTAATTTTACACTAAAGGTTAACTAGCTTATGAGCTCGTACAAATCATTTTACACTAGAGTTGAACTCACTCTATAAGCTAGTTCAAATAATTTGACACTAGAGTTGAACTAGCTCTATAGCATAGTACAAACAATTTTACACTAGAGTTGAACTAGCTCTATAGCCTAGTACAAATAATTTTACACTATAGTTGAACTAGCTCTATAGCCTAGTCCAAATAATTTTACACTAAAGTTGAACTAGCTCTATAAGCTAGTTCAAATAATTTTACACTAGAGTTGAAATAGCTCTATAGCCTAGTACAAATAATTTCACACTAGAGTTGAACTAGCTCTGTATGCTTGTACAAATAATTTTGCACTAGAGGTTAACTAGCTCTATAAGCTAATTCAAATAATTTCACACTAGAGTTGAACTAGCTCTATAGCTTAGTTCAATTAATTTTACACTAGAGGTTAACTAGCTTTATGAGCTCGTACAAATCATTTTACACTAGAGTTAAACTCACTCTATAAGCTAGTTCAAATAATTTTACACTAGAGTTGAACTAGCTCTATAGCCTAGTACAGATAATTTTACACTAGATTTGAACTAGCTCTATAAGCTATTTCAAATAATTTTACACTAGAGTTGAACTAGCCCTATAGCCGAGTACAAATAATTTTACACTAGAGTTGAACTAGCTCTATAAGCTAGTTCAAATAATTTTACACTAGAGTTGAACTAGCTTTATAGCCTAGTGCAAACAATTTTACACTAGAGTTGAACTAGCTCTATAGCCTAGTACAAATAATTTTACACTATAGTTGAACTAGCTCTATAGCCTAGTCCAAATAATTTTACACTAGAGTTGAACAAGCTCTATAAGCTTGTAAAAATAATTTCACACTAGAGTTGAAGGCGCTCTATAAGCTTCTTCAAATAAATTTACACTAGAGTTGAACTAGCTCTATAATCTCGTACAAATAATTTTACAGTAGAGTTGAACTAGCTCTATAGCCTAGTACAAATATTTTTACACTAGAGTTGAACTAGCACTATAAGCTAGTAAAAATAATTTGACCCTAGAGTTGAACTAGCTCTATAGCCTAGTACAAATAATTTTACACTAAATTTGAACTACCACTATAGACTAGTACACATAATTTTACACTATAGTTGAACTAGCTCTATAAGCTAGTTAGAATAATTTTACACTAGAGTTGAACTAGCTCTATAACCTAGTACAAATAATTTTACACTATAGTTGAACTAGCTCTATAGCCTAGTTCAAATACTTTTACACTATAGTTGAACTAGCTCTATAGCCTAGTACAAATCATTTTACACTAGAGTTGAACTCACTCTATAAGCTAGTTCAAATAATTTTACACTAGAGTTGAACTAGCTCTATAGCCTACTACAGATAATTTTACACTAGAGTTGAACTAGCTCTATAAGCTATTTCAAATAATTTTACACTAGAGTTGAACTAGCTCTATAGCCCAGTACAAATAATTTTACACTAGAGTTGAACTCGCTCTATAAGCTTCTTCAAATAAATTTACACTAGAGTTGAACTAGCTCTATAATCTCGTACAAATAATTTTACCGTAGAGTTGAACTAGCTCAATAGCCTAGTACAAATCTTTTTACACTAGAGTTGAACAAGCACTATAAGCTAGTAAAAATAATTTGACCCTAGAGATGAACTAGCTCTATAGCCTAGTACAAATAATTTTACACTACATTTGAACTAGCACTATAGACTAGTACAAATAATTTTACACTAGAGTTGAACTAGCTCTATAGCCTAGTTCAATTAATTTTACACTAGAGGTTAACTAGCTTTATGAGCTCGTACAAATCATTTTACACTAGAGTTGAACTCACTCTATAAGCTAGTTCAAATAATTTTACACTAGAGTTGAACTAGCTCTATAGCCTAGTACAGATAATTTTACACTAGAGTTGAACTAGCTCTATAAGCTATTTCAAATAATTTTACACTAGAGTTGAACTAGCTCTATAGCCGAGTACAAATAATTTTACACTAGAGTTGAACTAGCTCTATAAGCTAGTTCAAATAATTTTACACTAGAGTTGAACTAGCTCTATAGCCTAGTGCAAACAATTTTACACTAGAGTTGAACTAGCTCTATAGCCTAGTACAAATAATTTTACACTATAGTTGAACT
>NC_057808.1:147637849-147638945 GCF_018294505.1 Triticum aestivum | reverse complement strand
ATAATTTTACACTAGAGTTGAACTAGCTCTATAAGCTATTTCAAATAATTTTACACTAGAGTTGAACTAGCTCTATAGCCCAGTACAAATAATTTTACACTAGAGTTGAACTCGCTCTATAAGCTTCTTCAAATAAATTTACACTAGAGTTGAACTAGCTCTATAATCTCGTACAAATAATTTTACAGTAGAGTTGAACTAGCTCTATAGCCTAGTACAAATCTTTTTACACTAGAGTTGAACTAGCACTATAAGCTAGTAAAAATAATTTGACCCTAGAGTTGAACTAGCTCTATAGCCTAGTACAAATAATTTTACACTACATTTGAACTAGCACTATAGACTAGTACAAATAATTTTACACTAGAGTTGAACTAGCTCTATAGCCTAGTACAAACAATTTTACACTAGAGTTGAACTAGCTCTATAGCCTAGTACAAATAATTTTACACTATAGTTGAACTAGCTCTATAGCCTAGTCCAAATAATTTTACACTAGAGTTGAACTAGCTCTATAAGCTAGTTCAAATAATTTTACACTAGAGTTGAAATAGCTCTATAGCCTAGTACAAATAATTTCACACTAGAGTTGAACTAGCTCTGTATGCTTGTACAAATAATTTTGCAATAGAGGTTATCTAGCTCTATAAGCTAATTCAAATAATTTCACACTAGAGTTGAACTAGCTCTATAGCTTAGTTCAATTAATTTTACACTAGAGGTTAACTAGCTTTATGAGCTCGTACAAATCATTTTACACTAGAGTTAAACTCACTCTATAAGCTAGTTCAAATAATTTTACACTAGAGTTGAACTAGCTCTATAGCCTAGTACAGATAATTTTACACTAGAGTTGAACTAGCTCTATAAGCTATTTCAAATAATTTTACACTAGAGTTGAACTACCACTATAGCCGAGTACAAATAATTTTACACTAGAGTTGAACTAGCTCTATAAGCTAGTTCAAATAATTTTACACTAGAGTTGAACTAGCTCTATAGCCTAGTGCAAACAATTTTACACTAGAGTTGAACTAGCTCTATAGCCTAGTACAAATAATTTTACACTATAGTTGAACTAGCTCTATAGCCTAGT
>NC_057808.1:147636031-147636904 GCF_018294505.1 Triticum aestivum | reverse complement strand
AATAATTTTACACTAGAGTTGAATTAGCTTTATAAGCTAGTTCAAATAATTTTACACTAGAGTTGAACTAGCTCTATAGCCTAGTACAAATAATTTTACACTAAAGTTGAACTAGCTCTATAAGCTAGTTCAAATAATTTTACACTAGAGTTGAACTAGCTCTATAGCCTAGTACAAACAATTTTACACTAGAGTTGAACTAGCACTATAGCCTAGTACAAATAATTTTACACTATAGTTGAACTAGCTCTATAGCCTAGTCCAAATAATTTTACACTAGAGTTGAACTAGCTCTATAAGCTTGTAAAAATAATTTCACACTAGAGTTGAACTCGCTCTATAAGCTTCTTCAAATAAATTTACACTAGAGTTGAACTAGCTCTATAATCTCGTACAAATAATTTTACAGTAGAGTTGAACTAGCTCTATAGGCTAGTACAAATATTTTTACACTAGAGTTGAATTAGCAGTATAAGCTAGTAAAAATAATTTGACCCTATAGTTGAACTAGCTCTATAGCCTAGTACAAATAATTTTACACTAGAGTTGAACTAGCTCTATAAGCTAGTTCAAATAATTTTACACTAGAGTTGAAGTAGCTCTATAGCCTAGTACAAATAATTTTACACTAGAGTTGAACTAGCTCTATACACTAGTACAAATAATTTTACACTATAGTTGAACTAGCTCTATAAGCTAGTTCAAATAATTTTACACTAGAGTTGAACAAGCTCTATAACCTAGTACAAATAATTTTACACTAGAGTTGAATTAGCTTTATAAGCTAGTTCAAATAATTTTACACAAGAGTTGAACTAGCTCTATAGCGTAGTCCAAATAATTTTACACTAGAGTTGAACTAGCTCTATAGCC
>NC_057808.1:147634360-147636021 GCF_018294505.1 Triticum aestivum | reverse complement strand
GCTCTATAAGCTTCTTCAAATAAATTTACACTAGAGTTGAACTAGCTCTATAATCTCGTACAAATAATTTTACACTAGAGTTGAACTAGCTCTATAGCCTAGTACAAATAATTTCACACTAGAGTTGAACTAGCTCTGTATGCTTGTACAAATAATTTTGCACTAGAGGTTAACTAGCTCTATAAGCTAATTCAAATAATTTCACACTAGAGTTGAACTAGCTCTATAGCCTAGTTCACTTAATTTTACACTAGAGGTTAACTAGCTTTATGAGCTCGTACAAATCATTTTACACTAGAGTTGAACTCACTCTATAAGCTACTTCAAATAATTTGACACTAGAGTTGAACTAGCTCTATAGCATAGTACAAACAATTTTACACTAGAGTTGAACTAGCTCTATAGCCTAGTACAAATAATTTTACACTATAGTTGAACTAGCTCTATAGCCTAGTCCAAATAATTTTACACTAGAGTTGAACTAGCTCTATAAGCTAGTTCAAATAATTTTACACTAGAGTTGAAATAGCTCTATAGCCTAGTACAAATAATTTCACACTTGACTTGAACTAGCTCTGTATGCTTGTACAAATTATTTTGCACTAGAGGTTACCTAGCTCTATAAGCTAATTCAAAAAATTTCACACTAGAGTTGAACTAGCTCTATAGCATAGTTAAATTATTTTTACACTAGAGGTTAACTAGCTTTATGAGCTCGTACAAGTCATTTTACACTAGAGTTAAACTCACTCTATAAGCTAGTTCAAATAATTTTACACTAGAGTTGAACTAGCTCTATAGCCTAGTACAGATAATTTTACACTAGATTTGAACTAGCTCTATAAGCTATTTCAAATAATTTTACATTAGAGTTGAACTAGCCCTATAGCCGAGTACAAATAATTTTACACTAGAGTTGAACTAGCTCTATAAGCTAGTTCAAATAATTTTACACTAGAGTTGAACTAGCTCTATAGCCTAGTGCAAACAATTTTACACTAGAGTTGAACTAGCTCTATAGCCTAGTACAAATAATTTTACACTATAGTTGAACTAGCTCTATAGCCTAGTCCAAATAATTTTACACTAGAGTTGAACAAGCTCTATAAGCTTGTAAAAATAATTTCACACTAGAGTTGAAGTCGCTCTATAAGCTTCTTCAAATAAATTTACACTAGAGTTGAACTAGCTCTATAATCTCGTACAAATAATTTTACAGTAGAGTTGATCTAGCTCTATAGCCTAGTACAAATCTTTTTACACTAGAGTTGAACTAGCACTATAAGCTAGTAAAAATAATTTGACCCTAGAGTTGAACTAGCTCTATAGCCTAGTTCAAATAATTTTACACTACATTTGAACTAGCACTATAGACTAGTACAAATAATTTTACACTATAGTTGAACTAGCTCTATAAGCTAGTTCAAATAATTTTACACTAGAGTTGAACTAGCTCTATAACCTAGTACTAATAATTTTACACTAGAGTTGAATTAGCTTTATAAGCTAGTTCAAATAATTTTACACTAGAGTTGAACTAGCTCTATAGCCTAGTACAAATAATTTTACACTAAAGTTGAACTAGCTCTATAAGCTAGTTCAAATAATTTTACACTAGAGTTGAACTAGCTCTATAGCCTAGTACAAACAATTTTACACTA
>NC_057808.1:147631725-147633756 GCF_018294505.1 Triticum aestivum | reverse complement strand
CTCTATAGACTAGTACAAATAATTTTACACTATAGTTGAACTAGCTCTATAAGCTAGTTCAAATAATTTTACACTAGAGTTGAACAAGCTCTATAACCTAGTACAAATAATTTTACACTAGAGTTGAATTAGCTTTATAAGCTAGTTCAAATAATTTTACACTAGAGTTGAACTAGCTCTATAGCGTAGTCCAAATAATTTTACACTAGAGTTGAACTAGCTCTATAGCCTAGTCCAAATAATTTTACACTAGAGTTGAACTAGCTCTATAAGCTAGTTCAAATAATTTTACACTAGAGTTGAAATAGCTCTATAGCCTAGTACAAATAATTTCACACTAGAGTTGAACTAGCTCTGTATGCTTGTACAAATAATTTTGCACTAGAGGTTAACTAGCTCTATAAGCTAATTCAAATAATTTCACACTAGAGTTGAACTAGCTCTATAGCCTAGTTCAATTAATTTTACACTAGAGGTTAACTAGCTTTATGAGCTCGTACAAATCATTTTGCACTAGAGTTCAACTCACTCTATAAGCTAGTTGAAATAATTTTACACTAGAGTTGAACTAGCTCTATAGCCTAGTACAGATAATTTTACACTAGAGTTGAACTAGCTCTATAGCCTAGTACAAATAATTTTACACTATAGTTGAACTAGCTCTATAGCCTAGTCCAAATAATTTTACACTAGAGTTCAACAAGCTCTATAAGCTTGTAAAAATAATTTCACACTAGAGTTGAACTCGCTCTATAAGCTTCTTCAAATAAATTTACACTAGAGTTGAATTAGCTTTATAAGCTAGTTCAAATAATTTTACACTAGAGTTGAACTAGCTCTATAGCGTAGTCCAAATAATTTTACACTAGAGTTGAACTAGCTCTATAGCCTAGTCCAAATAATTTTACACTAGAGTTGAACTAGCTCTATAAGCTAGTTCAAATAATTTTACACTAGAGTTGAAATAGCTCTATAGCCTAGTACAAATAATTTCACACTAGAGTTGAACTAGCTCTGTATGCTTGTACAAATAATTTTGCACTAGAGGTTAACTAGCTCTATAAGCTAATTCAAATAATTTCACACTAGAGTTGAACTAGCTCTATAGCCTAGTTCAATTAATTTTACACTAGGGGTTAACTAGCTTTATGAGCTCGTACAAATCATTTTACACCAGAGTTCAACTCACTCTATAGACTAGTACAAATAATTTTACACTATAGTTGAACTAGCTCTATAAGCTAGTACAAATAATTTTACACTATAGTTGAACTAGCTCTATAAGCTAGTTAGAATAATTTTACACTAGAGTTGAACTAGCTCTATAGCCTAGTTCAATTAATTTTACACTAGGGGTTAACTAGCTTTATGAGCTCGTACAAATCATTTTACACCAGAGTTCAACTCACTCTATAGACTAGTACAAATAATTTTACACTATAGTTGAACTAGCTCTATAAGCTAGTTCAAATAATTTTACACTAGAGTTGAACAAGCTCTATAACCTAGTACAAATAATTTTACACTAGAGTTGAATTAGCTTTATAAGCTAGTTCAAATAATTTTACACTAGAGTTGAACTAGCTCTATAGCGTAGTCCAAATAATTTTACACTAGAGTTGAACTAGCTCTATAGCCTAGTCCAAATAATTTTACACTAGAGTTGAACTAGCTCTATAAGCTAGTTCAAATAATTTTACACTAGAGTTGAAATAGCTCTATAGCCTAGTACAAATAATTTCACACTAGAGTTGAACTAGCTCTGTATGCTTGTACAAATAATTTTGCACTAGAGGTTAACTAGCTCTATAAGCTAATTCAAATAATTTCACACTAGAGTTGAACTAGCTCTATAGCCTAGTTCAATTAATTTTACACTAGAGGTTAACTAGCTTTATGAGCTCGTACAAATCATTTTGCACTAGAGTTCAACTCACTCTATAAGCTAGTTGAAATAATTTTACACTAGAGTTGAACTAGCTCTATAGCCTAGTACAGATAATTTTACACTAGAGTTGAACTAGCTCTATA
>NC_057808.1:147626559-147630818 GCF_018294505.1 Triticum aestivum | reverse complement strand
AGTACAAATAATTTTACACTAGAGTTGAACTAGCTCTATAAGCTAGTTCAAATAATTTTACACTAGAGTTGAACTAGCTCTATAGCCTAGTACAAACAATTTTACACTAGAGTTGAACTAGCTCTATAGCCTAGTACAAATAATTTTACACTATAGTTGAACTAGCTCTATAGCCTAGTCCAAATAATTTTACACTAGAGTTCAACAAGCTCTATAAGCTTGTAAAAATAATTTCACACTAGAGTTGAACTCGCTCTATAAGCTTCTTCAAATAAATTTACACTAGAGTTGAACTAGCTCTATAATCTCGTACAAATAATTTTACAGTAGAGTTGAACTAGCTCTATAGCCTAGTACAAATATTTTTACACTAGAGTGGAACTAGCACTATAAGCTAGTAAAAATAATTTGACCCTAGAGTTGCACTAGCTCTATAGCCTAGTACAAATAATTTTACACTAAATTTGAACTAGCACTATAGACTAGTACAAATAATTTTACACTATAGTTGAACTAGCTCTATAAGCTAGTTAGAATAATTTTACACTAGAGTTGAACTAGCTCTATAACCTAGTACAAATAATTTTACACTAGAGTTGAATTAGCTTTATAAGCTAGTTCAAATAATTTTACACTATAGTTGAGCTAGCTCTATAGCCTAGTACAAATAATTTTACACTAAAGTTGAACTAGCTCTATAAGCTAGTTCAAATAATTTTACACTAGAGTTGAACTAGCTCTATAGCCTAGTACAAATTATTTTACACTAGTGTTGAACTAGCTCTATAAGCTAGTTCAAATAAGTTTACACTAGAGTTGAAATAGCTCTATAGCCTAGTACAAATAATTTCACACTAGAGTTGAACTAGCTCTGTATGCTTGTACAAATAATTTTGCACTAGAGGTTAACTAGCTCTATAAGCTAATTCAAATAATTTTACACTAGAGTTGAACTAGCTCTATAGCCTAGTTCAATTAATTTTACACTAGAGTTGAACTAGCTTTATGAGGTTGTACAAATCATTTTACACTAGAGGTGAACTCACTCTATAAGCTAGTTCAAATAATTTTACACTAGAGTTGAACTAGCTCTATAGCCTAGTACAGATAATTTTACACTAGAGTTGAACTAGCTCTATAAGCTATTTCAAATAATTTTACACTAGAGTTGAACTAGCTCTATAGCCCAGTACGTACAAATAATTTTACACTAGAGTTGAACTCGCTCTATAAGCTGCTTCAAATAAATTTACACTAGAGTTGAACTAGCTCTATAATCTCGTACAAATAATTTTGCAGTAGAGTTGAACTAGCTCTATAGCCTAGTACAAATCTTTTTACACTAGAGTTGAACTAGCACTATAAGCTAGTAAAAATAATTTGACCCTAGAGTTGAACTAGCTCTATAGCCTAGTACAAATAATTTTACACTACATTTGAACTAGCACTATAGACTAGTACAAATAATTTTACACTATAGTTGAACTAGCTCTATAAGCTAGTTCAAATAATTTTACACTAGAGTTGAACTAGCTCTATAACCTAGTACTAATAATTTTACAATAGAGTTGAATTAGCTTTATAAGCTAGTTCAAATAATTTTACACTAGAGTTGAACTAGCTCTATAGCCTAGTACAAATAATTTTACACTAAAGTTGAACTAGCTCTATAAGCTAGTTCAAATTTTTTTACACTAGAGTTGAACTAGCTCTATAGCCTAGTACAAACAATTTTACACTAGAGTTGAACTAGCACTATAGCCTAGTACAAATAATTTTACACTATAGTTGAACTAGCTCTATAGCCTAGTCCAAATAATTTTACACTAGAGTTGAACTAGGTCTATAAGCTTGTAAAAATAATTTCACACTAGAGTTGAACTCGCTCTATAAGCTTCTTCAAATAAATTTACACTAGAGTTGAACTAGCTCTATAATCTCGTACAAATATTTTTACAGTAGAGTTGAACTAGCTCTATAGCCTAGTACAAATATTTTTACACTAGAGTTGAATTAGCAGTATAAGCTAGTAAAAATAATTTGACCCTATAGTTGAACTAGCTCTATTGCCTAGTACAAATAATTTTACACTAGAGTTGAACTAGCTCTATAAGCTAGTTCAAATAATTTTACACTAGAGTTGTAGTAGCTCTATAGCCTAGTACAAATAATTTTACACTAGAGTTGAACTAGCTCTATAGACTAGTACAAATAATTTTACACTATAGTTGAACTAGCTCTATAAGCTAGTTCAAATAATTTTACACTAGAGTTGAACAAGCTCTATAACATAGTACAAATAATTTTACACTAGAGTTGAGTTAGCTTTATAAGCTAGTTCAAATAATTTTACACTAGAGTTGAACTAGCTCTATAGCCTAGTACAAATAATTTTACACTAAAGTTGAACTAGCTCTATAGCCTAGTACAAATAATTTTACACTAGAGTTGAACTAGCTCTCTAGACTAGTACATATATTTTTACACTAGAGTTGAACTAGCTCTGTAAGCTAGTTCAAATAATTTTACATTAGAGTTGAACTAGCTCTATTGCCTAGTACCAATATTTTTGCACTTGAGTTGAACTAGCTTTATAAGCTTGTACAAATAATTTTACACTAGAGTTGAACTAGCTCTGTAGCCTAGTACAAATAATTTTACACTAAAGTTGAACTAGCTCTATAAGCTAGTTCAAATTTTTTTACACTAGAGTTGAACTAGCTCTATAGCCTAGTACAAACAATTTTACACTAGAGTTGAACTAGCACTATAGCCTAGTACAAATAATTTTACACTATAGTTGAACTAGCTCTATAGCCTAGTCCAAATAATTTTACACTAGAGTTGAACTAGCTCTATAAGCTTGTAAAAATAATTTCACACTAGAGTTGAACTCGCTTTATAAGCTTCTTCAAATAAATTTACACTAGAGTTGAACTAGCTCTATAATCTCGTACAAATATTTTTACAGTAGAGTTGAACTAGCTCTATAGCCTAGTACAAATATTTTTACACTAGAGTTGAATTAGCAGTATAAGCTAGTAAAAATAATTTGACCCTATAGTTGAACTAGCTCTATTGCCTAGTACAAATAATTTTACACTAGAGTTGAACTAGCTCTATAAGCTAGTTCAAATAATTTTACACTAGAGTTGTAGTAGCTCTATAGCCTAGTACAAATAATTTTACACTAGAGTTGAACTAGCTCTATAGACTAGTACAAATAATTTTACACTATAGTTGAACTAGCTCTATAAGCTAGTTCAAATAATTTTACACTAGAGTTGAACAAGCTCTATAACATAGTACAAATAATTTTACACTAGAGTTGAGTTAGCTTTATAAGCTAGTTCAAATAATTTTACACTAGAGTTGAACTAGCTCTATAGCCTAGTACAAATAATTTTACACTAAAGTTGAACTAGCTCTATAGCCTAGTACAAATAATTTTACACTAGAGTTGAACTAGCTCTCTAGACTAGTACATATATTTTTACACTAGAGTTGAACTAGCTCTGTAAGCTAGTTCAAATAATTTTACATTAGAGTTGAACTAGCTCTATTGCCTAGTACCAATATTTTTGCACTTGAGTTGAACTAGCTTTATAAGCTTGTACAAATAATTTTACACTAGAGTTGAACTAGCTCTATAGCCTAGTACATATAAAATTACACTACAGTTGAACTAGCTCTATAAGCTAGTTCAAATAATTTTACACCAGAGTTGAAGTAGCTGTACACCCTAGTACAAATAATTTTACACTAGAGTTGCACTAGCTCTATAGCCTAGTACAAATAATTTTACTGTAGAGTTTAACTATCTCTATAAGCTTGTACAAATAGTTTTACACTAGAGTTGAGCTAGCTTTACAGTCTAGTAGAAATAATTTTACACTAGAGTTGAACTAGCTCTATAGTCTAGTACAAATAATTTTACAGTAGAGTTGAACTATCTCTATAAGCTCGTTCAAATAATTTTACATTAGAGTTGAACTAGCTCTCTATAGCCTAGTAAAAATAATTTAACACTAGAGTTGAACTAGCTCTATAGACTAGTACAAATATTTTTACACTACAGTTGAACTAGCTCTATAAGCTAGTTAAAATAATTTTACGCTAGAGTTGAACTAGCTCTATAGCCTAGTACAAATAATTTTACACTAGAGTTGAACTAGCTCTATAGTCTAGTACAAATAATTTTACACTAGAGTTGAACTAGCTCTATAGCCTAGTATAAATATTTTTACACTAGAGTTGAA
>NC_057808.1:147625378-147626465 GCF_018294505.1 Triticum aestivum | reverse complement strand
AGTTCAAATAATTTTACACTACATTTCAACTAGCACTATAGCCTAGTACAATAATTTTACACTATAGTTGAACTAGCTCTATAACCTAGTACAAATAATTTTACACTAGAGTTGAACTCGCTCTATAAGCTTCTTCAAATAAATTTACACTAGAGTTGAACTAGCTCTATAATCTCGTACAAATAATTTTACAGTAGAGTTGAACTAGCTCTATAGCCTAGTACAAATATTTTTACACTAGAGTTGAACTAGCACTATAAGCTAGTTAAAATAATTTTACACTAAAGTTGAACTAGCTCTGTAAGCTAGTTCAAATAATTTTACATTAGAGTTGAACTAGCTCTATTGCCTAGTACCAATATTTTTGCACTATAGTTGAACTAGCTCTATAAGCTAGTTCATATAATTTCACACTAGAGTTGAACTAGCTCTATAGCCTAGTACGAATAATTTTACACTACAGTTGAACTAGCTCTATAGCCTAGTACAAATAATTTTACACTAGAGTTTAACTAGCTCTATAACCAGGTACAAATAATTTTACACTAGATTTGAACTCGCTCTATAGTCTAGTAGAAATAATTTTACACTAGAGGTTAACTAGCTCTATAACCTAGTTCACATAATTTTACACTAGAGTTGAACTAGCTCTATAGTCTAGTACAAATAATTTTACACTAGAGTTGAACTAGCTCTATAAGCTAATTTTACATTAGAGTTGAACTAGCTCTCTATAGCCTAGTAAAAATAATTGAACACTAGAGTTGAATTAGCTCAATAGACTAGTACAAATATTTTTACACTAGAGTTGAACTAGCTCTATAAGCTAGTTAAAATAATTTTACGCTAGAGTTGAACTAGCTCTATAGGCTAGTACAAATAATTTTACACTAGAGTTGAACTAGCTCTATAGCCTAGTACAAATAATTTTACACTATAGTTGAACTAGCTCTATAAGCTAGTTCAAATAATTTTACAATAGAGTTGAACTAGCTCTATGAGCTTACAAATAATTTTACACTAAAGTTGAACTAGCTCTATAGCCTAGTACAAAAAAATTTACACTAGAGTTGAACTAGCTCTATAG
>NC_057808.1:147624347-147625368 GCF_018294505.1 Triticum aestivum | reverse complement strand
TAGTTCAAATAATTTTACAATAGAGTTGAACTAGCTCTATAAGCTTACAAATAATTTTACACTAGAGTTGAACTAGCTCTATAGCCTAGTACAAACAATTTTACACTAGAGTTGAACTAGCTCTATAGCCTAGTACAAATATTTTTACACTAGAGTTGAACTAGCACTATAAGCTAGTTAAAATAATTTTACCCTAGAGTTGAACTAGCTCTATAACCTAGTACAAATAATTTTACACTAGAGTTGAACTAGCTCTATAGCCTAGTACAAACAATTTTACACTAGAGTTGAACTAGCTCTATAGCCTAGTACAAATATTTTTACACTAGAGTTGAACTAGCACTATAAGCTAGTTAAAATAATTTTACCCCAGAGTTGAACTAGCTCTATAACCTAGTACAAATCATTTTACACTAGAGTTGACCTAGCTCTATAGCCTAGTACAAACAATTTTACACTAGAGTTGAGCTAGCTCTATAGCCTAGTACAAATAATGTTACACGAGAGTTGAACTAGCTCTATAAGCTAGTTCAAATAATTTTACACGAGAGTTGAATTAGCTCTATAGCCTAGTACCAATAATTTTACACTATAGTTGAACTAGCTCTATAAGCTAGTTCAAATAATTTTACACTAGAGTTGAACTAGCTCTATAGCCTAGTACAAATAAATTCACACTAGAGTTGAACTAGCTCTATAAGCTAGTTCAAATAATTTTACAATAGAGTTGAACTAGCTCTATAGCCTAGAACAAATAATTTCGCACTAGAGTTGAACTAGCTCGATAAGCTTGTATAAATAATTTTACACTAGAGTTGAACTATCTCTATAAGCTAGTTCAAATAATTTTACACTCGATTTGAACTCACTCTTTTAGCTAGTTCAAATAATTTTACACTAGAGTTGAACTAGCTCTATAAGCTTGTACAAATAACTTTACACTAGAGTTTAACTAGCTCTATGGCCTAGTACAATTTTTTTCACACTAGAGTTGAACTAGTTCTATCAGCTAGTTAAATTA
>NC_057808.1:147620872-147624337 GCF_018294505.1 Triticum aestivum | reverse complement strand
TCTATAACCTAGTACAAATAATTTTACACTAGAGTTGAACTAGCTCTATAGCCTAGTACAAAATTTTTTACACTAGAGTTGAACTAGCTCTGTAGCCTAGTACAAATATTTTTACACTAGAGGTGAACTAGCACTATAAGCTAGTTAAAATAATTTTACCCTAGAGTTGAACTAGCTCTATAACCTAGTACAAATAATTTTACCCTAGAGTTGAACTAGCCCTATAACCTAGTAGAAATAATTTTACACTACAGTTGAACTAGCTCTATAGCCTAGTACAAATAATGTTACACTAGAGTTGAACTAGCTCTATAAGCTAGTTCAAATAATTTTACACGAGAGTTGAATTAGCTCTATAGCCTAGTACCAATAATTTTACACTATAGTTGAACTAGCTCTATAAGCTAGTTCAAATAATTTTACACTAGAGTTGAACTAGCTCTATAGCCTAGTACAAATAATTTTACACTAGAGTTGAACTAGCTCTATAAGCTAGTTCAAATAATTTTACAATAGAGTTGAACTAGCTCTATAGCCTAGAACAAATAATTTCGCACTAGAGTTGGACTAGCTCTATAAGCTTGTATAAATAATTTTACACTAGAGTTGAACTATCTCCATAAGCTAGTTCAAATAATTTTACACTCGATTTGAACTCACTCTTTAAGCTAGTTCAAATAATTTTACACTAGAGTAGAACTAGCTCTATAAGCTTGTACAAATAACTTTACACTAGAGTTTAACTAGCTCTATAAGCTTGTACAAATAACTTTACACTAGAGTTTAACTAGCTCTATAACCTAGTACAAATAATTTTACACAAGAGTTGAACTAGCTCTATAGCCTAGTACAAATAATTTTACACTATAGTTGAACTAGCTCTATAAGCAGGTAAAAATAATTTCACACAAGAGTTGAGCTCGCTCTATAAGCTAGTTCAAATAATTTTACAATAGAGTTGAACTAGCTCTATAAGCTTACAAATAATTTTACACTAGAGTTGAACTAGCTCTATAGCCTAGTACAAACAATTTTACACTAGAGTTGAACTAGCTCTATAGCCTAGTACAAATAATTTTACACTAGAGTTGAACTAGCACTATAAGCTAGTTAAAATAATTTTACCCTAGAGTTGAACTAGCTCTATAACCTAGTACAAATAATTTTACACTAGAGTTGACCTAGCTCTATAGCCTAGTACAAACAATTTTACACTAGAGTTGAACTAGCTCTATAGCCTAGTACAAACAATTTTACACTAGAGTTGAACTAGCTCTGTAGCCTAGTACAAATATTTCTACACTAGAGTTGAACTAGCACTATAAGCTAGTTAAAATAATTTTACCCTAGAGTTGAAGTAGCTCTATAACCTAGTACAAATAATTTTACCCTAGAGTTGAACTAGCCCTATAACCTAGTAGAAGTAATTTTACACTACAGTTGAACTAGCTCTATAGCCTAGTACAAATAATGTTACACTAGAGTTGAACTAGCTCTATAAGCTAGTTCAAATAATTTTACACGAGAGTTGAATTAGCTCTATAGCCTAGTACCAATAATTTTACACTATAGTTGAACTAGCTCTATAAGCTAGTTCAAATAATTTTACACAAGAGTTGAACTAGCTCTATAGCCTAGTACAAATAATTTTACACAAGAGTTGAACTAGCTCTATAAGCTAGTTCAAATAATTTTACAATAGAGTTGAACTAGCTCTATAGCCTAGAACAAATAATTTCGCACTAGAGTTGAACTAGCTCTATAAGCTTGTATAAATAATTTTGCACTAGAGTTGAACTATCTCTATAAGCTAGTTCAAATAATTTACACTCGATTTGAACTCACTCTTTAAGCTAGTTCAAATAATTTAACACTAGAGTTGAACTAGCTCTATAGACTAGTACAAATATTTTTACACTAGAGTTGAACTAGCTCTATAAGCTAGTTAAAATAATTTTACGCTAGAGTTGAACTAGCTCTATAGCCTAGTACAAATAATTTTACACAAGAGTTGAACTAGCTCTATAGCCTAGTACAAATAATTTTACACTATAGTTGAACTAGCTCTATAAGCATGTAAAAATAATTTCACACAAGACTTGAGCTCGCTCTATAAGCTAGTTCAAATAATTTTACAATAGAGTTGAACTAGCTCTATAAGCTTACAAATAATTTTACACTAGAGTTGAACTAGCTCTATAGCCTAGTACAAACAATTTTACACTAGAGTTGAACTAGCTCTATAGCCTAGTACAAATATTTTTACACTAGAGTTGAACTAGCACTATAAGCTAGTTAAAATAATTTTACCCTAGAGTTGAACTAGCTCTATAACCTAGTACAAATAATTTTACACTAGAGTTGAACTAGCTCTATAGCCTAGTACAAACAATTTTACACTAGAGTTGAACTAGCTCTATAGCCTAGTACAAATATTTTTACACTAGAGTTGAACTAGCACTATAAGCTAGTTAAAATAATTTTACCCCAGAGTTGAACTAGCTCTATAACCTAGTACAAATCATTTTACACTAGAGTTGACCTAGCTCTATAGCCTAGTACAAACAATTTTACACTAGAGTTGAGCTAGCTCTATAGCCTAGTACAAATAATGTTACACGAGAGTTGAACTAGCTCTATAAGCTAGTTCAAATAATTTTACACGAGAGTTGAATTAGCTCTATAGCCTAGTACCAATAATTTTACACTATAGTTGAACTAGCTCTATAAGCTAGTTCAAATAATTTTACACTAGAGTTGAACTAGCTCTATAGCCTAGTACAAATAAATTCACACTAGAGTTGAACTAGCTCTATAAGCTAGTTCAAATAATTTTACAATAGAGTTGAACTAGCTCTATAGCCTAGAACAAATAATTTCGCACTAGAGTTGAACTAGCTCGATAAGCTTGTATAAATAATTTTACACTAGAGTTGAACTATCTCTATAAGCTAGTTCAAATAATTTTACACTCGATTTGAACTCACTCTTTTAGCTAGTTCAAATAATTTTACACTAGAGTTGAACTAGCTCTATAAGCTTGTACAAATAACTTTACACTAGAGTTTAACTAGCTCTATGGCCTAGTACAATTTTTTTCACACTAGAGTTGAACTAGTTCTATCAGCTAGTTAAATTACTTTACAGTACAGTTGAACTAGCTCTATAGCCTAGTACAAATAATTTTACAATAGGGTTGAACTAGCTCTATAGCCTAGTACAAATAATTTTGCACTAGAGTTTAACTAGCACTATAAGCTTGTACAAATAATTCTACACTTGAGTTGAACTCGCTCTATAGTCTATTAGAAATAATTTTACACTAGAGTCTAACTAGCTCTATAAGCTAGTTCAAATAATTTTACACTAGAGTTGAATTATCTCTATAATCAAGTTCAAATAATTTTACACTAGAGTTGAACTTGCTCTATAGTATAGTACAAATAATTTTACACTAGAGTTGAA
>NC_057808.1:147614714-147620862 GCF_018294505.1 Triticum aestivum | reverse complement strand
TAGTTCAAATAATTTTACAATAGAGTTGAACTAGCTCTATAAGCTTACAAATAATTTTACACTAGAGTTGAACTAGCTCTATAGCCTAGTACAAACAATTTTACACTAGAGTTGAACTAGCTCTATAGCCTAGTACAAATATTTTTACACTAGAGTTGAACTAGCACTATAAGCTAGTTAAAATAATTTTACCCTAGAGTTGAACTAGCTCTATAACCTAGTACAAATAATTTTACACTAGAGTTGAACTAGCTCTATAGCCTAGTACAAACAATTTTACACTAGAGTTGAACTAGCTCTATAGCCTAGTACAAATATTTTTACACTAGAGTTGAACTAGCACTATAAGCTAGTTAAAATAATTTTACCCCAGAGTTGAACTAGCTCTATAACCTAGTACAAATCATTTTACACTAGAGTTGACCTAGCTCTATAGCCTAGTACAAACAATTTTACACTAGAGTTGAGCTAGCTCTATAGCCTAGTACAAATAATGTTACACGAGAGTTGAACTAGCTCTATAAGCTAGTTCAAATAATTTTACACGAGAGTTGAATTAGCTCTATAGCCTAGTACCAATAATTTTACACTATAGTTGAACTAGCTCTATAAGCTAGTTCAAATAATTTTACACTAGAGTTGAACTAGCTCTATAGCCTAGTACAAATAAATTCACACTAGAGTTGAACTAGCTCTATAAGCTAGTTCAAATAATTTTACAATAGAGTTGAACTAGCTCTATAGCCTAGAACAAATAATTTCGCACTAGAGTTGAACTAGCTCGATAAGCTTGTATAAATAATTTTACACTAGAGTTGAACTATCTCTATAAGCTAGTTCAAATAATTTTACACTCGATTTGAACTCACTCTTTTAGCTAGTTCAAATAATTTTACACTAGAGTTGAACTAGCTCTATAAGCTTGTACAAATAACTTTACACTAGAGTTTAACTAGCTCTATGGCCTAGTACAATTTTTTTCACACTAGAGTTGAACTAGTTCTATCAGCTAGTTAAATTATTTTACAGTACAGTTGAACTAGCTCTATAGCCTAGTACAAATAATTTTACAATAGGGTTGAACTAGCTCTATAGCCTAGTACAAATAATTTTGCACTAGAGTTTAACTAGCACTATAAGCTTGTACAAATAATTTTACACTTGAGTTGAACTCGCTCTATAGTCTATTAGAAATAATTTTACACTAGAGTCTAACTAGCTCTATAAGCTAGTTCAAATAATTTTACACTAGAGTTGAATTATCTCTATAATCAAGTTCAAATAATTTTACACTAGAGTTGAACTTGCTCTATAGTATAGTACAAATAATTTTACACTAGAGTTGAACTAGCTCTATAAGCTTGTTCAAATAATTTTACAACTAGCTCTAGAAGCTAGTTCAAATAATTTTACACTATAGTTGAACTAGCTCTATAATCTAGTTCAAATGATTTCACACAAGAGTTGAACTAGCTCTATAGCCTAGTACGAATAATTTTACACTACAGTTGAACTAGCTCTATAGCCTAGTACAAATAATTTTACACTAGAGTTTAACTAGCTCTATAAGCTCGTACAAATAATTTTACACTGGAGTTGAACTCGCTCTATAGTCTAGTAGAAATAATTTTACACTAGAGTTGAACTAGCTCTATAACCTAGTTCAAATAATTTTACACTAGAGTTGAACTAGCTCTATAATCAAGTTCAAATAATTTTACACTAGAGTTGAACTAGCTCTATAGTCTAGTACAAATAATTTTACAGTAGAGTTGAACTAGCTCTATAAGCTCGTTCAAATAATTTTACATTAGAGTTGAACTAGCTCTCTATAGCCTAGTTCAAATAATTTAACACTAGAGTTGAACTAGCTCTATAAGCATGTAAAAATAATTTCACACAAGACTTGAGCTCGCTCTATAAGCTAGTTCAAATAATTTTACAGTAGAGTTGAACTAGCTCTATATGCTTACAAATAATTTTACACTAGAGTTGAACTAGCTCTATAAGCTTACAAATAATTTGACACTAGAGTTGAACTAGCTCTATAGCCTAGTACAAACAATTTTACACTAGAGTTGAACTAGCTCTATAGCCTAGTACAAATATTTTTACACTAGAGTTGAACTAGCACTATAAGCTAGTTAAAATAATTTTACCCCAGAGTTGAACTAGCTCTATAACCTAGTACAAATAATTTTGCACTAGAGTTGACCTAGCTCTATAGCCTAGTACAAACAATTTTACACTAGAGTTGAACTAGCTCTATAGCCTAGTACAAATAATGTTACACGAGAGTTGAACTAGCTCTATAAGCTAGTTCAAATAATTTTACACGAGAGTTGAATTAGCTCTATAGCCTAGTACCAATAATTTTACACTATAGTTGAACTAGCTCTATATGCTAGTTCAAATAATTTTACACTAGATTTGAACTAGCTCTATAGCCTAGTATAAATAATTTTACACTAGAGTTGAACTATCTCTATAAGCTAGTTCAAATAATTTTACACTCGATTTGAACTCACTCTTTAAGCTAGTTCAAATAATTTTACACTAGAGTTGAACTAGCTCTATAAGCTTGTACAAATAACTTTACACTAGAGTTTAACTAGCTCTATGGCCTAGTACAATTTTTTTCACACTAGAGTTGAACTAGTTCTATCAGCTAGTTAAATTATTTTACAGTACAGTTGAACTAGCTCTATAGCCTAGTACAAATAATTTTACAATAGGGTTGAACTAGCTCTATAGCCTAGTACAAATAATTTTGCACTAGAGTTTAACTAGCACTATAAGCTTGTACAAATAATTTTACACTTGAGTTGAACTCGCTCTATAGTCTATTAGAAATAATTTTACACTAGAGTCTAACTAGCTCTATAAGCTAGTTTAAATAATTTTACACTAGAGTTGAACTATCTCTATAATCAAGTTCAAATAATTTTACACTAGAGTTGAACTTGCTCTATAGTATAGTACAAATAATTTTACACTAGAGTTGAACTAGCTCTATAAGCTAGTTCAAATAATTTTACAACTAGCTCTAGAAGCTAGTTCAAATAATTTTACACTATAGTTGAACTAGCTCTATAATCTAGTTCAAATGATTTCACACAAGAGTTGAACTAGCTTTATAGCCTAGTACGAATAATTTTACACTACAGTTGAACTAGCTCTATAGCCTAGTACAAATAATTTTACACTAGAGTTTAACTAGCTCTATAAGCTCGTACAAATAATTTTACACTAGAGTTGAACTCGCTCTATAGTCTAGTAGAAATAATTTTACACTAGAGTTGAACTAGCTCTATAACCTAGTTCAAATAATTTTACACTAGAGTTGAACTAGCTCTATAATCAAGTTCAAATAATTTTACACTAGAGTTGAACTAGCTCTATAGTCTAGTACAAATAATTTTACAGTAGAGTTGAACTAGCTCTATAAGCTCGTTCAAATAATTTTACATTAGAGTTGAACTAGCTCTCTATAGCCTAGTAAAAATAATTTAATACTAGAGTTGAACTAGCTCTATAAGCATGTAAAAATAATTTCACACAAGACTTGAGCTCGCTCTATAAGCTAGTTCAAATAATTTTACAGTAGAGTTGAACTAGCTCTATATGCTTACAAATAATTTTACACTAGAGTTGAACTAGCTCTATAGCCTAGTACAAAAAAAATTACACTAGAGTTGAACTAGCTCTATAGCCTAGTACAAATATTTTTACACTAGAGTTGAACTAGCACTATAAGCTAGTTAAAATAATTTTACCCTATAGTTGAACTAGCTCTATAACCTAGTACAAATAATTTTACACTTGAGTTGAACTAGCTCTATAGCCTAGTACAAACAATTTTACACTAGAGTTGAGCTAGCTCTATAGCCTAGTACAAATATTTTTACAATAGACTTGAACTAGCACTATAAGCTAGTTAAAATAATTTTACCCTAGAGTTGAACTAGCCCTATAACCTAGTAGAAATAATTTTACACTACAGTTGAACTAGCTCTATAGCCTAGTACAAATAATGTTACACTAGAGTTGAACTAGCTCTATAAGCTAGTTCAAATAATTTTACACGAGAGTTGAATTAGCTCTATAGCCTAGTACCAATAATTTTACACTATAGTTGAACTAGCTCTATAAGCTAGTTCAAATTATTTTACACTAGAGTTGAACTAGCTCTATAGCCTAGTACAAATAATTTCACACTAGAGTTGAACTAGCTCTATAAGCTAGTTCAAATAATTTTACAATAGAGTTGAACTAGCTCTATAGCCTAGAACAAATAATTTCGCACTAGAGTTGAACTACCTCTATAAGCTTGTATAAATAATTTTACACTAGAGTTGAACTATCTCTATAAGCTAGTTCAAATAATTTTACACTCGATTTGAACTCACTCTTTAAGCTAGTTCAAATAATTTTACACTAGAGTTGAACTAGCTCTATAAGCTTGTACAAATAACTTTACACTAGAGTTTAACTAGCTCTATGGCCTAGTACAATTTTTTTCACACTAGAGTTGAACTAGTTCTATCAGCTAGTTAAATTATTTTACAGTACAGTTGAACTAGCTTTATAGCCTAGTACAAATAATTTTACAATAGGGTTGAACTAGCTCTATAGCCTAGTACAAATAATTTTGCACTAGAGTTTAACTAGCACTATAAGCTTGTACAAATAATTTTACACTTGAGTTGAACTCGCTCTATAGTCTATTAGAAATAATTTTACACTAGAGTCTAACTAGCTCTATAAGCTAGTTCAAATAATTTTACACTAGAGTTGAACTATCTCTATAATCAAGTTCAAATAATTTTACACTAGAGTTGAACTTGCTCTATAGTATAGTACAAATAATTTTACACTAGAGTTGAACTAGCTCTATAAGCGAGTTCTAATAATTTTACAACTAGCTCTAGAAGCTAGTTCAAATAATTTTACACTATAGTTGAACTAGCTCTATAATCTAGTTCAAATGATTTCACACAACAGTTGAACTAGCTCTATAGCCTAGTACGAATAATTTTACACTCCAGTTGAACTAGCTCTATAGCCTAGTACAAATAATTTTACACTAGAGTTTAACTAGCTCTATAAGCTCGTACAAATAATTTTACACTGGAGTTGAACTCGCTCTATAGTCTAGTAGAAATAATTTTACACTAGAGTTGAACTAGCTTTATAACCTAGTTCAAATAATTTTACACTGGAGTTGAACTAGCTCTATAATCAAGTTCAAATAATTTTACACTAGAGTTGAACTAGCTCTATAGTCTAGTACAAATAATTTTACAGTAGAGTTGAACTAGCTCTATAAGCTCGTTCAAATAATTTTACATTAGAGTTGAACTAGCTCTCTATAGCCTAGTAAAAATAATTTAACACTAGAGTTGAACTAGCTCTATAAGCATGTAAAAATAATTTCACACAAGACTTGAGCTCGCTCTATAAGCTAGTTCAAATAATTTTACAATAGAGTTGAACTAGCTCTATATGCTTACAAATAATTTTACACTAGAGTTGAACTAGCTCTATAGCCTAGTACAAAAAAAATTACACTAGAGTTGAACTAGCTCTATAGCCTAGTACAAATATTTTTACACTAGAGTTGAACTAGCACTATAAGCTAGTTAAAATAATTTTACCCTAGAGTTGAACTAGCTCTATAACCTAGTACAAATAATTTTACACTTGAGTTGAACTACCTCTATAGCCTAGTACAAACAATTTTACACTAGAGTTGAGCTAGCTCTATAGCCTAGTACAAATACTTTTACACTAGAGTTGAACTAGCACTATAAGCTAGTTAAAATAATTTTACCCTAGAGTTGAACTAGCCCTATAACCTAGTAGAAATAATTTTACACTACAGTTGAACTAGCTCTATAGCCTAGTACAAATAATGTTACACTAGAGTTGAACTAGCTCTATAAGCTAGTTCAAATAATTTTACACGAGAGTTGAATTAGCTCTATAGCCTAGTACCAATAATTTTACACTATAGTTGAACTAGCTCTATAAGCTAGTTCAAATTATTTTACACTAGAGTTGAACTAGCTCTATAGCCTAGTACAAATAATTTTACACTAGAGTTGAACTAGCTCTATAAGCTAGTTCAAATAATTTTACAATAGTG
>NC_057808.1:147614231-147614704 GCF_018294505.1 Triticum aestivum | reverse complement strand
AAATAATTTTGCACTAGAGTTTAACTAGCACTATAAGCTTGTACAAATAATTTTACACTTGAGTTGAACTCGCTCTATAGTCTATTAGAAATAATTTTACACTAGAGTCTAACTAGCTCTATAAGCTAGTTTAAATAATTTTACACTAGAGTTGAACTATCTCTATAATCAAGTTCAAATAATTTTACACTAGAGTTGAACTTGCTCTATAGTATAGTACAAATAATTTTACACTAGAGTTGAACTAGCTCTATAAGCTAGTTCAAATAATTTTACAACTAGCTCTAGAAGCTAGTTCAAATAATTTTACACTATAGTTGAACTAGCTCTATAATCTAGTTCAAATGATTTCACACAAGAGTTGAACTAGCTTTATAGCCTAGTACGAATAATTTTACACTACAGTTGAACTAGCTCTATAGCCTAGTACAAATAATTTTACACTAGAGTTTAACTAGCTCTATAAGCTCGTA
>NC_057808.1:147611085-147614221 GCF_018294505.1 Triticum aestivum | reverse complement strand
TTTTACACTAGAGTTGAACTAGCACTATAAGCTAGTTAAAATAATTTTACCCTAGAGTTGAACTAGCCCTATAACCTAGTAGAAATAATTTTACACTACAGTTGAACTAGCTCTATAGCCTAGTACAAATAATGTTACACTAGAGTTGAACTAGCTCTATAAGCTAGTTCAAATAATTTTACACGAGAGTTGAATTAGCTCTATAGCCTAGTACCAATAATTTTACACTATAGTTGAACTAGCTCTATAAGCTAGTTCAAATTATTTTACACTAGAGTTGAACTAGCTCTATAGCCTAGTACAAATAATTTTACACTAGAGTTGAACTAGCTCTATAAGCTAGTTCAAATAATTTTACAATAGTGGTGAACTAGCTCTATAGCCTAGAACAAATAATTTCGCACTAGAGTTGAACTAGCTCTATAAGCTTGTATAAATAATTTTACACTAGAGTTGAACTATCTCTATAAGCTAGTTCAAATAATTTTACACTCGATTTGAACTCACTCTTTAAGCTAGTTCAAATAATTTAACACTAGAGTTGAACTAGCTCTATAGACTAGTACAAATATTTTTACACTAGAGTTGAACTAGCTCTATAAGCTAGTTAAAATAATTTTACGCTAGAGTTGAACTAGCTCTATAGCCTAGTACAAATAATTTTACACAAGAGTTGAACTAGCTCTATAGCCTAGTACAAATAATTTTACACTATAATTGAACTAGCTCTATAAGCATGTAAAAATAATTTCACACAAGACTTGAGCTCGCTCTATAAGCTAGTTCAAATAATTTTACAATAGAGTTGAACTAGCTCTATAAGCTAACAAATAATTTGACACTAGAGTTGAACTAGCTCTATAGCCTAGTACAAACAATTTTACACTAGAGTTGAACTAGCTCTACAGCCTAGTACAAATATTTTTACACTAGAGTTGAACTAGCACTATAAGCTAGCTAAAATAATTTTACCCCAGAGTTGAACTAGCTCTATAACCTAGTACAAATAATTTTGCACTAGAGTTGACCTAGCTCTATAGCCTAGTACAAACAATTTTACACTAGAGTTGAACTAGCTCTATAGCCTAGTACAAATAATGTTACACGAGAGTTGAACTAGCTCTATAAGCTAGTTCAAATAATTTTACACGAGAGTTGAACTAGCTCTATATGCTAGTTCAAATAATTTTACACTAGATTTGAACTAGCTCTATAGCCTAGTATAAATAATTTTACACTAGAGTTGAACTATCTCTATAAGCTAGTTCAAATAATTTTACACTCGATTTGAACTCACTCTTTAAGCTAGTTCAAATAATTTTACACTAGAGTTGAACTAGCTCTATAAGCTTGTACAAATAACTTTACACTAGAGTTTAACTAGCTCTATGGCCTAGTACAATTTTTTTCACACTAGAGTTGAACTAGTTCTATCAGCTAGTTAAATTATTTTACAGTACAGTTGAACTAGCTCTATAGCCTAGTACAAATAATTTTACAATAGGGTTGAACTAGCTCTATAGCCTAGTAGAAATAATTTTGCACTAGAGTTTAACTAGCACTATAAGCTTGTACAAATAATTTTACACTTGAGTTGAACTCGCTCTATAGTCTATTAGAAATAATTTTACACTAGAGTCTAACTAGCTCTATAAGCTAGTTTAAATAATTTTACACTAGAGTTGAACTATCTCTATAATCAAGTTCAAATAATTTTACACTAGAGTTGAACTTGCTCTATAGTATAGTACAAATAATTTTACACTAGAGTTGAACTAGCTCTATAAGCTAGTTCAAATAATTTTACAACTAGCTCTAGAAGCTAGTTCAAATAATTTTACACTATAGTTGAACTAGCTCTATAATCTAGTTCAAATGATTTCACACAAGAGTTGAACTAGCTTTATAGCCTAGTACGAATAATTTTACACTACAGTTGAACTAGCTCTATAGCCTAGTACAAATAATTTTACACTAGAGTTTAACTAGCTCTATAAGCTCGTAGAAATAATTTTACACTGGAGTTGAACTCGCTCTATAGTCTAGTAGAAATAATCTTACACTAGAGTTGAACTAGCTCTATAACCTAGTTCAAATAATTTTACACTGGAGTTGAACTAGCTCTATAATAAGGTTCAAATAATTTTACACTAGAGTTGAACTAGCTCTATAGTCTAGTACAAATAATTTTACTGTAGAGTTGAACTAGCTCTATAAGCTCGTTCAAATAATTTTACATTAGATTTGAACTAGCTCTCTATAGCCTAGTAAAAATAATTTAACACTAGAGTTGAACTAGCTCTATAAGCATGTAAAAATAATTTCACACAAGACTTGAGCTCGCTCTATAAGCTAGTTCAAATAATTTTACAATAGAGTTGAACTAGCTCTATATGCTTACAAATAATTTTACACTTGAGTTGAACTAGCTCTATAGCCTAGTACAAACAATTTTACACTAGAGTTGAGCTAGCTCTATAGCCTAGTACAAATATTTTTACACTAGAGTTGAACTAGCACTATAAGCTAGTTAAAATAATTTTACCCTAGAGTTGAACTAGCCCTATAACCTAGTAGAAATAATTTTACACTACAGTTGAACTAGCTCTATAGCCTAGTACAAATAATGTTACACTAGAGTTGAACTAGCTCTATAAGCTAGTTCAAATAATTTTACACGAGAGTTGAATTAGCTCTATAGCCTAGTACCAATAATTTTACACTATAGTTGAACTAGCTCTATAAGCTAGTTCAAATTATTTTACACTAGAGTTGAACTAGCTCTATAGCCTAGTACAAATAATTTTACACTAGAGTTGAACTAGCTCTATAAGCTAGTTCAAATAATTTTACAATAGTGTTGAACTAGCTCTATAGCCTAGAACAAATAATTTTGCACTAGAGTTGAACTAGCTCTATAAGCTTGTATAAATAATTTTACACTAGAGTTGAACTATCTCTATAAGCTAGTTCAAATAATTTTACACTCGATTTGAACTCACTCTTTAAGCTAGTTCAAATAATTTAACACTAGAGTTGAACTAGCTCTATAGACTAGTACAAATATTTTTACACTAGAGTTGAACTAGCTCTATAAGCTAGTTAAAATAATTTTACGCTAGAGTTGAACTAGCTC
>NC_057808.1:147605953-147610573 GCF_018294505.1 Triticum aestivum | reverse complement strand
CACAAGACTTGAGCTCGCTCTATAAGCTAGTTCAAATAATTTTACAATAGAGTTGAACTAGCTCTATAAGCTTACAAATAATTTGACACTAGAGTTGAACTAGCTCTATAGCCTAGTACAAACAATTTAACACTAGAGTTGAACTAGCTCTATAGCCTAGTACAAATATTTTTACACTAGAGTTGAACTAGCACTATAAGCTAGTTAAAATAATTTTACCCCAGAGTTGAACTAGCTCTATAACCTAGTACAAATAATTTTACATTAGAGTTGACCTAGCTCTATAGCCTAGTACAAACAATTTTACACTAGAGTTGAACTAGCTCTATAGCCTAGTACAAATAATGTTACACGAGAGTTGAACTAGCTCTATAAGCTAGTTCAAATAATTTTACACGAGAGTTGAATTAGCTCTATAGCCTAGTATCAATAATTTTACACTATAGTTGAACTAGCTCTATAAGCTAGTTCAAATAATTTTACACTAGATTTGAACTAGCTCTATAGCCTAGTATAAATAATTTTACACTAGAGTTGAACTATCTCTATAAGCTAGTTCAAATAATTTTACACTCGATTTGAACTCACTCTTTAAGCTAGTTCAAATAATTTTACACTAGAGTTGAACTAGCTCTATAAGCTTGTACAAATAACTTTACACTAGAGTTTAACTAGCTCTATGGCCTAGTACAAATTTTTTACACTAGAGTTGAACTAGTTCTATTAGCTAGTTAAATTATTTTACTGTACAGTTGAACTAGCTCTATAGCCTAGTACAAATAATTTTACAATAGGGTTGAACTAGCTCTATAGCCTAGTACAAATAATTTTGCACTAGAGTTTAACTAGCAATATAAGCTTGTACAAATAATTTTACACTTGAATTGAACTCGCTCTATAGTCTAGTAGAAATAATTTTACACTAGAGTCTAACTAGCTCTATAAGCTAGTTCAAATAATTTTACACTAGAGTTGAACTATCTCTATAATCAAGTTCAAATAATTTTACACTAGAGTTGAACTTGCTCTATAGTATAGTACAAATAATTTTACACTAGAGTTGAACTAGCTCTATAAGTTAGTTCAAATAATTTTCAACTAGCTCTAGAAGCTAGTTCAAATAATTTTACACTATAGTTGAACTAGCTCTATAATCTAGTTCAAATGATTTCACACTAGAGTTGAACTAGCTCTATAGCCTAGTACGAATAATTTTACAACTAGCTCTAGAAGCTAGTTCAAATAATTTTACACTATAGTTGAACTAGCTCTATAATCTAGTTCAAATGATTTCATACTAGAGTTGAACTAGCTCTATAAGCTTGTACAAATAACTTTACACTAGAGTTTAACTAGCTCTATGGCCTAGTACAAATTGTTTTACACTAGAGTTGAACTAGTTCTATCAGCTAGTTAAATTATTTTATAGTACAGTTGAACTAGCTCTATAGCCTAGAACAAATAATTTTACAATAGGGTTGAACTAGCTCTATAGCCTAGTACAAATAATTTTGCACTAGAGTTTAACTAGCAATATAAGCTTGTACAAATAATTTTACACTTGAATTGAACTCGCTCTATAGTCTAGTAGAAATAATTTTACACTAGAGTCTAACTAGCTCTATAAGCTAGTTCAAATAATTTTACACTAGAGTTAAACTATCTCTATAATCAAGTTCAAATAATTTTACACTAGAGCTGAACTTGCTCTATAGTATAGTACAAATAATTTTACACTAGAGTTGAACTAGCTCTATAAGCCAGTTCAAATAATTTTACAACTAGCTCTAGAAGCTAGTTCAAATAATTTTACACTATAGTTGAACTTGCTCTATAATTTAGTTCAAATGATTTCACACTAGAGTTGAACTAGCTCTATAAGCTTGTACAAATAACTTTACACTAGAGTTTAACTAGCTCTATGGCCTAGTACAAATTTTTTTACACTAGAGTTGAACTAGTTCTATCAGCTAGTTAAATTATTTTACAGTACAGTTGAACTAGCTCTATAGCCTAGTACAAATAATTTTACAATAGGGTTGAACTAGCTCTATAGCCTAGTACAAATAATTTTGCACTAGAGTTTAACTAGCACTATAAGCTTGTACAAATAATTTTACACTTGAGTTGAAGTCGCTCTATAGTCTAGTAGAAATAATTTTACACTAGAGTCTAACTAGCTCTATAAGCTAGTTCAAGTAATTTTACACTAGAGTTGAACTCTCTCTATAATCAAGTTCAAATAATTTTACACTAGAGTTGAACTTGCTCTATAGTATAGTACAAATAATTTTACACTAGAGTTGAACTAGCTCTATAAGCTAGTTCAAATAATTTTACAACTAGCTCTAGAAGGTAGTTCAAATAATTTTACACTATAGTTGAACTAGCCCTATAATCTAGTTCAAATGATTTCACACTAGAGTTGAACTAGCTCTATAGCCTAGTACGAATAATTTTACACTACAGTTGAACTAGCTCTATAGCCTAGTACAAATAATTTTACACTAGAGTTTAACTACCTCTATAAGCTCGTACAAATAATTTTACACTAGAGTTGAACTCGCTCTATAGTCTAGTAGAAATAATTTTACACTAGAGTTGAACTAGCTCTATAACCTTGTTCAAATAATTTTACACTAGAGTTGAACTAGCTCTATAAGCTTACAAATAATTTTACACTAGAGTTGAACTAGCTCTATAGCCTAGTACAAACAATTTTACACTAGAGTTGAACTAGCTCTATAGCCTAGTACAAATATTTTAACACTAGAGTTGAACTAGCACTATAAGCTAGTTAAAATAATTTTACCCTAGAGTTGAACTAGCTCTATAACCTAGTACAAATAATTTTACACTAGAGTTGACCTAGCTCTATAGCCTAGTACAAACAATTTTACACTAGAGTTGACCTAGCTCTATAGCCTAGTACAAATAATGTTACACGAGAGTTGAACTAGCTCTATAAGCTAGTTCAAGTAATTTTACACGAGAGTTGAATTAGCTCTATAGCCTAGTACCAATAATTTTACACTATAGTTGAACTAGCTCTATAAGCTAGTTCAAATAATTTTACACTAGAGCTGAACTAGCTCTATAGCCTAGTACAAATAATTTTACACTAGAGTTGAACTATCTCTATAAGCTAGTTCAAATAATTTTACAATAGAGTTGAACTAGCTCTATAGCCTAGAACAAATAATTTCGCACTAGAGTTGAACTAGCTCTATAAGCTTGTATAAATAATTTTACACTAGAGTTGAACTATCTCTATAAGCTAGTTCAAATAATTTTACACTCGATTTGAACTCACTCTTTAAGCTAGTTCAAGTAATTTTACACTAGAGTTGAACTAGCTCTATAAGCTTGTACAAATAACTTTACACTAGAGTTTAACTAGCTCTATGGCCTAGTACAATTTTTTTCACACTAGAGTTGAACTAGTTCTATCAGCTAGTTAAATTATTTTACAGTACAGTTGAACTAGCTCTATAGCCTAGTACAAATAATTTTACAATAGGGTTGAACTAGCTCTATAGCCTAGTACAAATAATTTTGCACTAGAGTTTAACTAGCAGTATAAGCTTGTACAAATAATTTTACACTTGAGTTGAACTCGCTCTATAGTCTATTAGAAATAATTTTACACTAGAGTCTGACTAGCTCTATAAGCTAGTTCAAATAATTTTACACTAGAGTTGAACTATCTCTATAATCAAGTTCAAATAATTTTACACTAGAGTTGAACTTGCTCTATAGTATAGTACAAATAATTTTACACTAGAGTTGAACTAGCTATATAAGCTAGTTCAAATAATTTTACAACTAGCTCTAGAAGCTAGTTCAAATAATTTTACACTATAGTTGAACTAGCTCTATAATCTAGTTCAAATGATTTCACACAAGAGTTGAACTAGCTTTATAGCCTAGTACGAATAATTTTACACTACAGTTGAACTAGCTCTATAGCCTAGTACAAATAATTTTACACTAGAGTTTAACTAGCTCTATAAGCTCGTACAAATAATTTTACACTGGAGTTGAACTCGCTCTATAGTCTAGTAGAAATAATCTTACACTAGAGTTGAACTAGCTCTATAACCTAGTTCAAATAATTTTACACTGGAGTTGAACTAGCTCTATAATCAAGTTCAAATAATTTTACACTAGAGTTGAACTAGCTCTATAGTCTAGTACAAATAATTTTACAGTAGAGTTGAACTAGCTCTATAAGCTCGTTCAAATAATTTTACATTAGAGTTGAACTAGCTCTCTATAGCCTAGTAAAAATAATTTAACACTAGAGTTGAACTAGCTCTATAAGCATGTAAAAATAATTTCACACAAGACTTGAGCTCGCTCTATAAGCTAGTTCAAATAATTTTACAATAGAGTTGAACTAGCTCTATATGCTTACAAATAATTTTACACTAGAGTTGAACTAGCTCTATAGCCTAGTACAAAAAAAATTACACTAGAGTTGAACTAGCTCTATAGCCTAGTACAAATATTTTTACACTAGAGTTGAACTAGCACTATAAGCTAGTTAAAATAATTTTACCCTAGAGTTGAACTAGCTCTATAACCTAGTACAAATAATTTTACACTTGAGTTGAACTA
>NC_057808.1:147599997-147605355 GCF_018294505.1 Triticum aestivum | reverse complement strand
CTAGCTCTATAGCCTAGTACAAATATTTTTACACTAGAGTTGAACTAGCACTATAAGCTAGTTAAAATAATTTTACCCTAGAGTTGAACTAGCCCTATAACCTAGTAGAAATAATTTTACACTACAGTTGAACTAGCTCTATACCCTAGTACAAATAATGTTACACTAGAGTTGAACTAGCTCTATAAGCTAGTTCAAATAATTTTACACGAGAGTTGAATTAGCTCTATAGCCTAGTACCAATAATTTTACACTATAGTTGAACTAGCTCTATAAGCTTGTTCAAATTATTTTACACTAGAGTTGAACTAGCTCTATAGCCTAGTACAAATAATTTTACACTAGAGTTGAACTAGCTCTATAAGCTAGTTCAAATAATTTTACAATAGTGTTGAACTAGCTCTATAGCCTAGAACAAATAATTTCGCACTAGAGTTGAACTAGCTCTATAAGCTTGTATAAATAATTTTACACTAGAGTTGAACTATCTCTATAAGCTAGTTCAAATAATTTTACACTCGATTTGAACTCACTCTTTAAGCTAGTACAAATAATTTAACACTAGAGTTGAACTAGCTCTATAGACTAGTACAAATATTTTTACACTAGAGTTGAACTAGCTCTATAAGCTCGTTCAAATAATTTTACATTAGAGTTGAACTAGCTCTCTATAGCCTAGTAAAAATAATTTAACACTAGAGTTGAACTAGCTCTATAAGCATGTAAAAATAATTTCACACAAGACTTGAGCTCGCTCTATAAGCTAGTTCAAATAATTTTACAATAGAGTTGAACTAGCTCTATAAGCTTACAAAGAATTTTACACTAGAGTTGAACTAGCTCTATAGCCTAGTACAAAAAAAAATTACACTAGAGTTGAACTAGCTCTATAGCCTAGTACAAATATTTTTACAGTAGAGTTGAACTAGCACTATAAGCTAGTTAAAATAATTTTACCCTAGAGTTGAACTAGCTCTATAACCTAGTACAAATAATTTTACACTTGAGTTGAACTAGCTCTATAGCCTAGTACAAACAATTTTACACTAGAGTTGAGCTAGCTCTATAGCCTAGTACAAATAATTTTACACTAGAGTTGACCTAGCTCTATAGCCTAGTACAAACAATTTTACACTAGAGTTGACCTAGCTCTATAGCCTAGTACAAATAATGTTACACGAGAGTTGAACTAGCTCTATAAGCTAGTTCAAGTAATTTTACACGAGAGTTGAATTAGCTCTATAGCCTAGTACCAATAATTTTACACTATAGTTGAACTAGCTCTATAAGCTAGTTCAAATAATTTTACGCTAGAGTTGAACTAGCTCTATAGCCTAGTACAAATAATTTTACACTAGAGTTGAACTAGCTCTATAAGCTAGTTCAAATAATTTTACAATAGAGTTGAACTAGCTCTATAGCCTAGAACAAATAATTTCGCACTAGAGTTGAACTAGCTCTATAAGCTTGTATAAATAATTTTACACTAGAGTTGAACTATCTCTATAAGCTAGTTCAAATAATTTTACACTCGATTTGAACTCACTCTTTAAGCTAGTTCAAGTAATTTTACACTAGAGTTGAACTAGCTCTATAAGCTTGTACAAATAACTTTACACTAGAGTTTAACTAGCTCTATGGCCTAGTACAATTTTTTTCACACTAGAGTTGAACTAGTTCTATCAGCTAGTTAAATCATTTTACAGTACAGTTGAACTAGCTCTATAGCCTAGTACAAATAATTTTACAATAGGGTTGAACTAGCTCTATAGCCTAGTACAAATAATTTTGCACTAGAGTTTAACTAGCAGTATAAGCTTGTACAAATAATTTTACACTTGAGTTGAACTCGCTCTATAGTCTATTAGAAATAATTTTACACTAGAGTCTAACTAGCTCTATAAGCTAGTTCCAATAATTTTACACTAGAGTTGAACTATCTCTATAATCAAGTTCAAATAATTTTACACTAGAGTTGAACTTGCTCTATAGTATAGTACAAATAATTTTACACTAGAGTTGAACTAGCTCTATAAGCTAGTTCAAATAATTTTACAACTAGCTCTAGAAGCTAGTTCAAATAATTTTACACTATAGTTGAACTAGCTCTATAATCTAGTTCAAATGATTTCACACAAGAGTTGAACTAGCTTTATAGCCTATTACGAATAATTTTACACTACAGTTGAACTAGCTCTATAGCCTAGTACAAATAATTTTACACTAGAGGTTAACTAGCTCTATAAGCTCGTACAAATAATTTTACACTGGAGTTGAACTCGCTCTATAGTCTAGTAGAAATAATCTTACACTAGAGTTGAACTAGCTCTATAACCTAGTTCAAATAATTTTACACTGGAGTTGAACTAGCTCTATAATCAAGTTCAAATAATTTTACACTAGAGTTGAACTAGCTCTATAGTCTAGTACAAATAATTTTACAGTAGAGTTGAACTAGCTCTATAAGCTCGTTCAAATAATTTTACATTAGAGTTGAACTAGCTCTCTATAGCTTAGTAAAAATAATTTAACACTAGAGTTGAACTAGCTCTATAAGCATGTAAAAATAATTTCACACAAGACTTGAGCTCGCTCTATAAGCTAGTTCAAATAATTTTACAACAGAGTTGAACTAGCTCTATATGCTTACAAATAATTTTACACTAGAGTTGAACTAGCTCTATAGCCTAGTACAAAAAAAATTACACTAGAGTTGAACTAGCTCTATAGCCTAGTACAAATATTTTTACACTAGAGTTGAACTAGCACTATAAGCTAGTTAAAATAATTTTACCCTAGAGTTGAACTAGCTCTATAACCTAGTACAAATAATTTTACACTTGAGTTGAACTAGCTCTATAGCCTAGTACAAACAATTTTACACTAGAGTTGAGCTAGCTCTATAGCCTAGTACAAAAATTTTTACACTAGAGTTGAACTAGCACTATAAGCTAGTTAAAATAATTTTACCCTAGAGTTGAACTAGCCCTATAACCTAGTAGAAATAATTTTACACTACAGTTGAACTAGCTCTATAGCCTAGTACAAATAATGTTACACTAGAGTTGAACTAGCTCTATAAGCTAGTTCAAATAATTTTACACGAGAGTTGAATTAGCTCTATAGCCTAGTACCAATAATTTTACACTATAGTTGAACTAGCTCTATAAGCTTGTTCAAATTATTTTACACTAGAGTTGAACTAGCTCTATAGCCTAGTACAAATAATTTTACACTAGAGTTGAACTAGCTCTATAAGCTAGTTCAAATAATTTTACAATAGTGTTGAACTAGCTCTATAGCCTAGAACAAATAATTTCGCACTAGAGTTGAACTAGCTCTATAAGCTTGTATAAATAATTTTACACTAGAGTTGAACTATCTCTATAAGCTAGTTCAAATAATTTTACACTCGATTTGAACTCACTCTTTAAGCTAGTACAAATAATTTAACACTAGAGTTGAACTAGCTCTATAGACTAGTACAAATATTTTTACACTAGAGTTGAACTAGCTCTATAAGCTCGTTCAAATAATTTTACATTAGAGTTGAACTAGCTCTCTATAGCCTAGTAAAAATAATTTAACACTAGAGTTGAACTAGCTCTATAAGCATGTAAAAATAATTTCACACAAGACTTGAGCTCGCTCTATAAGCTAGTTCAAATAATTTTACAATAGAGTTGAACTAGCTCTATAAGCTTACAAAGAATTTTACACTGGAGTTGAACTAGCTCTATAGCCTATTACAAAAAAAATTACACTAGAGTTGAACTAGCTCTATAGCCTAGTACAAATATTTTTACACTAGAGTTGAACTAGCACTATAAGCTAGTTAAAATAATTTTACCCTAGAGTTGAACTAGCTCTATAACCTAGTACAAATAATTTTACACTTGAGTTGAACTAGCTCTATAGCCTAGTACAAACAATTTTACACTAGAGTTGAGCTAGCTCTATAGCCTAGTACAAATATTTTTACACTAGAGTTGAACTAGCACTATAAGCTAGTTAAAATAAGTTTACCCTAGAGTTGAACTAGCCCTATAACCTAGTAGAAATAATTTTACACTACAGTTGAACTAGCTCTATAGCCTAGTACAAATAATGTTACACTAGAGTTGAACTAGCTCTATAAGCTAGTTCAAATAATTTTACACGAGAGTTGAATTAGCTCTATAGCCTAGTACCAATAATTTTACACTATAGTTGAACTAGCTCTATAAGCTAGTTCAAATTATTTTACACTAGAGTTGAACTAGCTCTATAGCCTAGTACAAATAATTTTACACTAGAGTTGAACTAGCTCTATAAGCTAGTTCAAATAATTTTACAATAGTGTTGAACTAGCTCTATAGCCTAGAACAAATAATTTTGCACTAGAGTTGAACTAGCTCTATAAGCTTGTATAAATAATTTTACACTAGAGTTGAACTATCTCTATAAGCTAGTTCAAATAATTTTACACTCGATTTGAACTCACTCTTTAAGCTAGTTCAAATAATTTAACACTAGAGTTGAACTAGCTCTATAGACTAGTACAAATATTTTTACACTAGAGTTGAACTAGCTCTATAAGCTAGTTAAAATAATTTTACGCTAGAGTTGAACTAGCTCTATAGCCTAGTACAAATAATTTTACACAAGAGTTGAACTAGCTATATAGCCTAGTACAAATAATTTTACACTATAGTTGAACTAGCTCTATAAGCATGTAAAAATAATTTCACACAAGACTTGAGCTCGCTCTATAAGCTAGTTCAAATAATTTTACAATAGAGTTGAACTAGCTCTATAAGCTTACAAATAATTTGGCACTAGAGTTGAACTAGCTCTATAGCCTAGTACAAACAATTTTACACTAGAGTTGAACTAGCTCTATAGCCTAGTACAAATATTTTTACACTAGAGTTGAACTAGCACTATAAGCTAGTTAAAATAATTTTACCCCAGAGTTGAACTAGCTCTATAACCTAGTACAAATAATTTTACACTAGAGTTGACCTAGCTCTATAGCCTAGTACAAACAATTTTACACTAGAGTTGAACTAGCTCTATAGCCTAGTACAAATAATGTTACACGAGAGTTGAACTAGCTCTATAAGCTAGTTCAAATAATTTTACACGAGAGTTGAATTAGCTCTATAGCCTAGTATCAATAATTTTACACTATAGTTGAACTAGCTCTATAAGCTAGTTCAAATAATTTTACACTAGATTTGAACTAGCTCTATAGCCTAGTATAAATAATTTTACACTAGAGTTGAACTATCTCTATAAGCTAGTTCAAATAATTTTACACTCGATTTGAACTCACTCTTTAAGCTAGTTCAAATAATTTTACACTAGAGTTGAACT
>NC_057808.1:147596943-147599987 GCF_018294505.1 Triticum aestivum | reverse complement strand
GTTGAACTAGCTCTATAGCCTAGTACAAACAATTTTACACTAGAGTTGAACTAGCTCTATAGCCTAGTACAAATATTTTTACACTAGAGTTGAACTAGCACTATAAGCTAGTTAAAATAATTTTACCCCAGAGTTGAACTAGCTCTATAACCTAGTACAAATAATTTTACACTAGAGTTGACCTAGCTCTATAGCCTAGTACAAACAATTTTACACTAGAGTTGAACTAGCTCTATAGCCTAGTACAAATAATGTTACACGAGAGTTGAACTAGCTCTATAAGCTAGTTCAAATAATTTTACACGAGAGTTGAATTAGCTCTATAGCCTAGTATCAATAATTTTACACTATAGTTGAACTAGCTCTATAAGCTAGTTCAAATAATTTTACACTAGATTTGAACTAGCTCTATAGCCTAGTATAAATAATTTTACACTAGAGTTGAACTATCTCTATAAGCTAGTTCAAATAATTTTACACTCGATTTGAACTCACTCTTTAAGCTAGTTCAAATAATTTTACACTAGAGTTGAACTGGCTCTATAAGCTTGTACAAATAACTTTACACTAGAGTTTAACTAGCTCTATGGCCTAGTACAAATTTTTTACACTAGAGTTGAACTAGTTCTATCAGCTAGTTAAATTATTTTACTGTACAGTTGAACTAGCTCTATAGCCTAGTACAAATAATTTTACAATAGGGTTGAACTAGCTCTATAGCCTAGTACAAATAATTTTGCACTAGAGTTTAACTAGCAATATAAGCTTGTACAAATAATTTTACACTTGAATTGAACTCGCTCTATAGTCTAGTAGAAATAATTTTACACTAGAGTCTAACTAGCTCTATAAGCTAGTTCAAATAATTTTACACTAGAGTTGAACTATCTCTATAATCAAGTTCAAATAATTTTACACTAGAGTTGAACTTGCTCTATAGTATAGTACAAATAATTTTACACTAGAGTTGAACTAGCTCTATAAGCTAGTTCAAATAATTTTCAACTACCTCTAGAAGCTAGTTCAAATAATTTTACACTATAGTTGAACTAGCTCTATAATCTAGTTCAAATGATTTCACACTAGAGTTGAACTAGCTCTATAGCCTAGTACGAATAATTTTACAACTAGCTCTAGAAGCTAGTTCAAATAATTTTACACTATAGTTGAACTAGCTCTATAATCTAGTTCAAATGATTTCACACTAGAGTTGAACTAGCTCTATAAGCTTGTACAAATAACTTTACACTAGAGTTTAACTAGCTCTATGGCCTAGTACAAATTTTTTTACACTAGAGTTGAACTAGTTCTATCAGCTAGTTAAATTATTTTACAGTATAGTTGAACTAGCTCTATAGCCTAGTACAAATAATTTTACAATAGGGTTAATCTAGCTCTATAGCCTAGTACAAATAATTTTGCACTAGAGTTTAACTAGCAATATAAGCTTGTACAAATAATTTTACACTTGAATTGAACTCGCTCTATAGTCTAGTAGAAATAATTTTACACTAGAGTCTAACTAGCTCTATAAGCTAGTTCAAATAATTTTACACTAGAGTTGAACTATCTCTATAATCAAGTTCAAATAATTTTACACTAGAGCTGAACTTGCTCTATAGTATAGTACAAATAATTTTACACTAGTGTTGAACTAGCTCTATAAGCTTGTTCAAATAATTTTACAACTAGCTCTAGAAGCTAGTTCAAATAATTTTAAACTATAGTTGAACTTGCTCTATAATCTAGTTCAAATGATTTCACACTAGAGTTGAACTAGCTCTATAAGCTTGTACAAATAACTTTACACTAGAGTTTAACTAGCTCTATGGCCTAGTACAAATTTTTTTACACTAGAGTTGAACTAGTTCTATCAGCTAGTTAAATTATTTTATAGTACAGTTGAACTAGCTCTATAGCCTAGTACAAATAATTTTACAATAGGGTTGAACTAGCTCTATAGCCTAGTACAAATAATTTTGCACTAGAGTTTAACTAGCACTATAAGCTTGTACAAATAATTTTACACTTGAGTTGAAGTCGCTCTATAGTCTAGTAGAAATAATTTTACACTAGAGTCTAACTAGCTCTATAAGCTAGTTCAAATAATTTTACACTAGAGTTGAACTATCTCTATAATCAAGTTCAAATAATTTTACACTAGAGTTGAACTTGCTCTATAGTATAGTACAAATAATTTTACACTAGAGTTGAACTAGCTCTATAAGCTAGTTCAAATAATTTTACAACTAGCTCTAGAAGGTAGTTCAAATAATTTTACACTATAGTTGAACTAGCCCTATAATCTAGTTCAAATGATTTCACACTAGAGTTGAACTAGCTCTATAGCCTAGTACGAATAATTTTACACTATAGTTGAACTAGCTCTATAGCCTAGTACAAATAATTTTACACTAGAGTTTAACTACCTCTATAAGCTCGTACAAATAATTTTACACTAGAGTTGAACTCGCTCTTTAGTCTAGTAGAAATAATTTTACACTAGAGTTGAACTAGCTCTATAACCTTGTTCAAATAATTTTACACTAGAGTTGAACTAGCTCTATAATCAAGTTCAAATAATTTTACACTAGAGTTGAACTAGCTCTATTGTCTAGTACAAATAATTTTACAGTAGAGTTGAACTAGCTCTATAAGCTTGTTCAAATAATTTTACATTAGAGTTGAACTAGCTCTCTATAGCCTAGTAAAAATAATTTAACACTAGAGTTGAACTAGCTATATAGACTAGTACAAATATTTTTACACTAGAGTTGAACTAGCTCTATAAGCTAGTTAAAATAATTTTACGCTAGAGCTGAACTAGCTCTATAGCCTAGTACAAATAATTTTACACAAGAGTTGAACTAGCTCTATAGCCTAGTACAAATAATTTTACACTATAGTTGAACTAGCTCTATAAGCATGTAAAAATAATTTCACACAAGACTTGAGCTCGCTCTATAAGGTAGTTCAAATAATTTTACAATAGAGTTGAACTAGCTCTATAAGCTTACAAATAATTTTACACTAGAGTTGAACTA
>NC_057808.1:147595709-147596933 GCF_018294505.1 Triticum aestivum | reverse complement strand
AGCTAGTTAAATTATTTTACTGTACAGTTGAACTAGCTCTATAGCCTAGTACAAATAATTTTACAATAGGGTTGAACTAGCTCTATAGCCTAGTACAAATAATTTTGCACTAGAGTTTAACTAGCAATATAAGCTTGTACAAATAATTTTACACTTGAATTGAACTCGCTCTATAGTCTAGTAGAAATAATTTTACACTAGAGTCTAACTAGCTCTATAAGCTAGTTCAAATAATTTTACACTAGAGTTGAACTATCTCTATAATCAAGTTCAAATAATTTTACACTAGAGTTGAACTTGCTCTATAGTATAGTACAAATAATTTTACACTAGAGTTGAACTAGCTCTATAAGCTAGTTCAAATAATTTTCAACTACCTCTAGAAGCTAGTTCAAATAATTTTACACTATAGTTGAACTAGCTCTATAATCTAGTTCAAATGATTTCACACTAGAGTTGAACTAGCTCTATAGCCTAGTACGAATAATTTTACAACTAGCTCTAGAAGCTAGTTCAAATAATTTTACACTATAGTTGAACTAGCTCTATAATCTAGTTCAAATGATTTCACACTAGAGTTGAACTAGCTCTATAAGCTTGTACAAATAACTTTACACTAGAGTTTAACTAGCTCTATGGCCTAGTACAAATTTTTTTACACTAGAGTTGAACTAGTTCTATCAGCTAGTTAAATTATTTTACTGTACAGTTGAACTAGCTCTATAGCCTAGTACAAATAATTTTACAATAGGGTTGAACTAGCTCTATAGCCTAGTACAAATAATTTTGCACTAGAGTTTAACTAGCACTATAAGCTTGTACAAATAATTTTACACTTGAGTTGAACTCGCTCTATAGTCTAGTAGAAATAATTTTACACTAGAGTCTAACTAGCTCTATAAGCTAGTTCAAATAATTTTACACTAGAGTTGAACTATCTCTATAATCAAGTTCAAATAATTTTACACTAGAGTTGAACTAGCTCTATAAGCTAGTTCAAATAATTTTACACTAGAGTTGAACTAGCTCTATAAGCTAGTTCAAATAATTTTCAACTACCTCTAGAAGCTAGTTCAAATAATTTTACACTATAGTTGAACTAGCTCTATAATCTAGTTCAAATGATTTCACACTAGAGTTGAACTAGCTCTATAGCCTAGTACGAATAATTTTACAACTAGCTCTAGAAGCTAGTTCAAATAATTTTACACTATAGTTGAACTA
>NC_057808.1:147592803-147595699 GCF_018294505.1 Triticum aestivum | reverse complement strand
AATATTTTTACACTAGAGTTGAACTAGCACTATAAGCTAGTTAAAATAATTTTACCCTAGAGTTGAACTAGCTCTATAACCTAGTACAAATAATTTTACACTAGAGTTGACCTAGCTCTATAGCCTAGTACAAACAATTTTACACTAGAGTTGAGCTAGCTCTATAGCCTAGTACAAATAATGTTACACGAGAGTTGAACTAGCTCTATAAGCTAGTTCAAATAATTTTACAATAGAGTTGAACTAGCTCTATAGCCTAGAACAAATAATTTCGCACTAGAGTTGAACTACCTCTATAAGCTTGTATAAATAATTTTACACTAGAGTTGAACTATCTCTATAAGCTAGTTCAAATAATTTTACACTCGATTTGAACTCACTCTTTAAGCTAGTTCAAGTAATTTTACACTAGAGTTGAACTAGCTCTATAAGCTTGTACAAATAACTTTACACTAGAGTTTAACTAGCTCTATGGCCTAGTACAAATTTTTTTAAACTAGAGTTGAACTAGTTCTATCAGCTAGTTAAATTATTTTACAGTACAGTTGAACTAGCTCTATAGCCTAGTACAAATAATTTTGGACTAGAGTTTAACTAGCACTATAAGCTTGTACAAATAATTTTACACTTGAGTTGAACTCGCTCTATAGTCTAGTAGAAATAATTTTACACTAGAGTCTAACTAGCTCTATAAGCTAGTTCAAATAATTTTACACTAGAGTTGAACTATCTCTATAATCAAGTTCAAATAATTTTACACTAGAGTTGAACTTGCTCTATAGTATAGTACAAATAATTTTACACTAGAGTTGAACTAGCTCTATAAGCTAGTTCAAATAATTTTCAACTACCTCTAGAAGCTAGTTCAAATAATTTTACACTATAGTTGAACTAGCTCTATAATCTAGTTCAAATGATTTCACACTAGAGTTGAACTAGCTCTATAGCCTAGTACGAATAATTTTACAACTAGCTCTAGAAGCTAGTTCAAATAATTTTACACTATAGTTGAACTAGCTCTATAATCTAGTTCAAATGATTTCACACTAGAGTTGAACTAGCTCTATAAGCTTGTACAAATAACTTTACACTAGAGTTTAACTAGCTCTATGGCCTAGTACAAATTTTTTTACACTAGAGTTGAACTAGTTCTATCAGCTAGTTAAATTATTTTACTGTACAGTTGAACTAGCTCTATAGCCTAGTACAAATAATTTTACAATAGGGTTGAACTAGCTCTATAGCCTAGTACAAATAATTTTGCACTAGAGTTTAACTAGCACTATAAGCTTGTACAAATAATTTTACACTTGAGTTGAACTCGCTCTATAGTCTAGTAGAAATAATTTTACACTAGAGTCTAACTAGCTCTATAAGCTAGTTCAAATAATTTTACACTAGAGTTGAACTATCTCTATAATCAAGTTCAAATAATTTTACACTAGAGTTGAACTAGCTCTATAAGCTAGTTCAAATAATTTTACACTAGAGTTGAACTAGCTCTATAAGCTAGTTCAAATAATTTTCAACTACCTCTAGAAGCTAGTTCAAATAATTTTACACTATAGTTGAACTAGCTCTATAATCTAGTTCAAATGATTTCACACTAGAGTTGAACTAGCTCTATAGCCTAGTACGAATAATTTTACAACTAGCTCTAGAAGCTAGTTCAAATAATTTTACACTATAGTTGAACTAGCTCTATAATCTAGTTCAAATGATTTCACACTAGAGTTGAACTAGCTCTATAAGCTTGTAGAAATAACTTTACACTAGAGTTTAACTAGCTCTATGGCCTAGTACAAATTTTTTTACACTAGAGTTGAACTAGTTCTATCAGCTAGTTAAATTATTTTACTGTACAGTTGAACTAGCTCTATAGCCTAGTACAAATAATTTTACAATAGGGTTGAACTAGCTCTATAGCCTTGTACAAATAATTTTGCACTAGAGTTTAACTAGCACTATAAGCTTGTACAAATAATTTTACACTTGAGTTGAACTCGCTCTATAGTCTAGTAGAAATAATTTTACACTAGAGTCTAACTAGCTCTATAAGCTAGTTCAAATAATTTTACACTAGGGTTGAACTATCTCTATAATCAAGTTCAAATAATTTTACACTAGAGTTGAACTTGCTCTATAGTATAGTACAAATAATTTTACACTAGAGTTGAACTAGCTCTATAAGCTAGTTCAAATAATTTTACAACTAGCTCTAGAAGCTAGTTCAAATAATTTTACACTATAGTTGAACTAACTCTATAATCTAGTTCAAATGATTTCACACTAGAGTTGAACTAGCTCTATAGCCTAGTACGAATAATTTTACACTACAGTTGAACTAGCTCTATAGCCTAGTACAAATAATTTTACACTAGAGTTTAACTAGCTCTATAAGCTCATACAAATAATTTAACACTAGAGTTGAACTCGCTCTATAGTCTAGTAGAAATAATTTTACACTAGAGTTGAACTAGCTCTATAACCTAGTTCAAATAATTTTACACTAGAGTTGAACTAGCTCTATAATCAAGTTCAAATAATTTTACACTAGAGTTGAACTAGCTCTATTGTCTAGTACAAATAATTTTACAGTAGAGTTGAACTAGCTCTATAAGCTCGTTCAAATAATTTTACATTAGAGTTGAACTAGCTCTCTATAGCCTAGTAAAAATAATTTAACACTAGAGTTGAACTAGCTATATAGACTAGTACAAATATTTTTACACTAGAGTTGAACTAGCTCTATAAGCTAGTTAAAATAATTTTACGCTAGAGTTGAACTAGCTCTATAGCCTAGTACAAATAATTTTACACAAGAGTTGAACTAGCTCTATAGCCTAGTACAAATAATTTTACACTATAGTTGAACTAGCTCTATAAGCATGTAAAA
>NC_057808.1:147586410-147592700 GCF_018294505.1 Triticum aestivum | reverse complement strand
TAGTTCAAATAATTTTACAATAGAGTTGAACTAGCTCTATAAGCTTACAAATAATTTTACACTAGAGTTGAACTAGCTCTATAGCCTAGTACAAACAATTTTACACTAGAGTTGAACTAGCTCTATAGCCTAGTACAAATATTTTTACACTAGAGTTGAACTAGCACTATAAGCTAGTTAAAATAATTTTACCCTAGAGTTGAACTAGCTCTATAACCTAGTACAACTAATTTTACACTAGAGTTGACCTAGCTCTATAGCCTAGTACAAACAATTTTACACTAGAGTTGAACTAGCTCTATAGCCTAGTACAAATAATGTTACACGAGAGTTGAACTATCTCTATAAGCTAGTTCAAATAATTTAACACGAGAGTTGAATTAGCTCTATAGCCTAGTACCAATAATTTTACACTATAGCTGAACTAGCTCTATAAGCTAGTTCAAATAATTTTACACTAGAGTTGAACTAGCTCTATAGCCTAGTACAAATAATTTTACACTAGAGTTGAACTAGCTCTATAAGCTAGTTCAAATAATTTTACAACAGAGTTGAACTAGCTCTATAGCCTAGAACAAATAATTTCGCACTAGAGTTGAACTAGCTCTATAAGCTTGTATAAATAATTTTACACTAGAGTTGAACTATCTCTATAAGCTAGTTCAAATAATTTTACACTCGATTTGAACTCACTCTTTAAGCTAGTTCAAATAATTTTACACTAGAGTTGAACTATCTCTATAATCAAGTTCAAATAATTTTACACTAGAGTTGAACTTGCTCTATAGTATAGTACAAATAATTTTACACTAGAGTTGAACTAGCTCTATAAGCTAGTTCAAATAATTTTCAACTAGCTCTAGAAGCTAGTTCAAATAATTTTACACTATAGTTGAACTAGCTCTATAATCTAGTTCAAATGATTTCACACTAGAGCTGAACTAGCTCTATAGCCTAGTACGAATAATTTTACAACTAGCTCTAGAAGCTAGTTCAAATAATTTTACACTATAGTTGAACTAGCTCTATAATCTAGTTCAAATGATTTCACACTAGAGTTGAACTAGCTCTATAAGCTTGTACAAATAACTTTACACTAGAGTTTAACTAGCTCTATGGCCTAGTACAAATTTTTTTACACTAGAGTTGAACTAGTTCTATCAGCTAGTTAAATTATTTTACTGTACAGTTGAACTAGCTCTATAGCCTAGTACAAATAATTTTACAATAGGGTTGAACTAGCTCTATAGCCTAGTACAAATAATTTTGCACTAGAGTTTAACTAGCACTATAAGCTTGTACAAATAATTTTACACTTGAGTTGAATTCGCTCTATAGTCTAGTAGAAATAATTTTACACTAGAGTCTAACTAGCTCTATAAGCTAGTTCAAATAATTTTACACTAGAGTTGAACTATCTCTATAATCAAGTTCAAATAATTTTACCCTAGAGCTGAACTTGCTCTATAGTATAGTACAAATAATTTTACACTAGAGTTGAACTAGCTTTATAAGCTAGTTCAAATAATTTTACAACTAGCTCTAGAAGCTAGTTCAAATAATTTTACACTATAGTTGAACTAGCTCTATAATCTAGTTCAAATGATTTCACACTAGAGTTGAACTAGCTCTATAAGCTTGTACAAATAACTTTACACTAGAGTTTAACTAGCTCTATGGCCTAGTACAAATTTTTTTACACTAGAGTTGAACTAGTTCTATCAGCTAGTTAAATTATTTTACAGTACAGTTGAACTAGCTCTATAGCCTAGTACAAATAGTTTTACTATAGGGTTGAACTAGCTCTATAGCCTAGTAGAAATAATTTCGCACTAGAGTTTAAGTAGCACTATAAGCTTGTACAAATAATTTTACACTTGAATTGAACTCGCTCTATAGTCTAGTTGAAATAATTTTACACTAGAGTCTAACTAGCTCTATAAGCTAGTTCAAATAATTTTACACTAGAGTTGAACTATCTCTATAATCAAGTTCAAATAATTTTACACTAGAATTGAACTTGCTTTATAGTATAGTGCAAATAATTTTACACTAGAGTTGAACTAGGTCTATAAGCTAGTTCAAATAATTTTACAACTAGCTCTAGAAGCTAGTTCAAATAATTTTACACTATAGTTGAACTAGTTCTATCAGCTAGTTAAATTATTTTACAGTACAGTTGAACTAGCTCTATAGCCTAGTACAAATAGTTTTACTATAGGGTTGAACTAGCTCTATAGCCTAGTAGAAATAATTTCGCACTAGAGTTTAAGTAGCACTATAAGCTTGTACAAATAATTTTACACTTGAATTGAACTCGCTCTATAGTCTAGTAGAAATAATTTTACACTAGAGTCTAACTAGCTCTATAAGCTAGTTCAAATAATTTCACACTAGAGTTGAACTATCTCTATAATCAAGTTCAAATAATTTTACACTAGAATTGAACTTGCTTTATAGTATAGTGCAAATAATTTTACACTAGAGTTGAACTAGGTCTATAAGCTAGTTCAAATAATTTTACAACTAGCTCTAGAAGCTAGTTCAAATAATTTTACACTATAGTTGAACTAGCTCTATAATCTAGTTCAAATGATTTCACACTAGAGTTGAAGTAGCTCTATAGCCTAGTACGAATAATTTTACACTACAGTTGAACTAGCTCTATAGCCTAGTACAAATAATTTTACACTAGAGTTTAACTAGCTCTATAAGCTCGTACAAATAATTTTACACTAGAGTTGAACTCGCTCTATAGTCTAGTAGAAATAATTTTACACTATAGTTGAACTAGCTCTATAACCTAGTTCAAATAATTTTACACTAGAGTTGAACTAGCTCTATAATCAAGTTCAAATAATTTTACACTAGAGTTGAACTAGCTCTATTGTCTAGTACAAATAATTTTACAGTAGAGTTGAACTAGCTCTATAAGCTCGTTCAAATAATTTTACATTAGAGTTGAACTAGCTCACTATAGCCTAGTAAAAATAATTTAACACTAGAGTTAAACTAGCTATATGGACTAGTACAAATATTTTTACACTAGAGTTGAACTAGCTCTATAAGCTAGTTAAAATAATTTTACGCTAGAGTTGAACTAGCTCTATAGCCTAGTACAAATAATTTTACACAAGAGTTGAACTAGCTCTATAGCCTAGTACAAATAATTTTACACCATAGTATAAGCATGTAAAAATAATTTCACACAAGACTTGAGCTCACTCTATAAGCTAGTTCAAATAATTTTACAATAGAGTTAAACTAGCTCTATAAGCTTACAAATAATTTTACACTAGAGTTGAACTAGCTCTATAGCCTAGTACAAACAATTTTACACTAGAGTTGAACTAGCTCTATAGCCTAGTACAAATATTTTTACACTAGAGTTGAACTAGCACTATAAGCTAGTTAAAATAATTTTACCCTAGAGTTGAACTAGCTCTATAACCTAGTACAAATAATTTTACACTAGAGTTGACCTAGCTCTATAGCCTAGTACAAACAATTTTACACTAGAGCTGAACTAGCTCTATAGCCTAGTACAAATGATGTTACACTAGAGTTGAACTAGCTATATAAGCTAGTTCAAATAATTTTACACGAGAGTTGAATTAGCTCTATAGACTAGTACCAATAATTTTACACTATAGTTGAACTAGCTCTATAAGCTAGTTCAAATAATTTTACACTAGAGTTGAACTAGCTCTATAGCCTAGTACAAATAATTTTACACTAGAGTTGAACTAGCTCTATAAGCTAGTTCAAATAATTTTACAATAGAGTTGAACTAGCTCTATAGCCTAGAACAAATAATTTTGCACTGGAGTTGAACTAGCTCTGTAAGCTTGTATAAATAATTTTACACTAGTGTTGAACTATCTCTATAAGCTAGTTCAAATAATTTTACACTCGATTTGAACTCACTCTTTAAGCTAGTTCAAATAATTTTACACTAGAGTTGAACTAGCTCTATAAGCTTGTACAAATAACTTTACACTAGAGTTTAACTAGCTCTGTGGACTAGTACAAATTTTTTTACACCAGAGTTGAACTCGCTCTATAGCCTAGTACAAATAATTTTACACTACAGTTTAACTAGCTCTATAAGCTCGTACAAATAATTTTACAGTACAGTTTAACTCGCTCTATAGTCTAGTAGAAATAATTTTACACTCGAGTTGAACTAGCTCTATAACCTAGTTCTAATAATTTTACACTAGAGTTGAACTAGCTCTATAATCAAGTTCAAATAATTTTACACTAGAGTTGAACTAGCTCTATAGTCTAGTACAGATAATTTTACAGTAGAGTTGAACTAGCTCTATAAGCTCGTTCAAATAATTTTACATTAGAGTTGAACTAGCTCTCTATAGCCTAGTAAAAATAATTTAACACTAGATTTGAACTAGCTCTATAGACTAGTACCAATATTTTTACACTAGAGTTGAACTAGCTCTATAAGCTAGTTAAAATTATTTTACGCTAGAGTTGAACTAGCTCTATAGCCTAGTACAAATAATTTTACACAAGAGTTGCACTAGCTCTATAGCCTAGTACAAATAATTTTACACTATAGTTGAACTAGTTCTATAAGCATGTAAAAATAATTTCACACAAGACTTGAGCTCGCTCTATAAGCTAGTTCAAATAATTTTACAATAGAGTTGAACTAGCTCTATAGCGTAGTACAAATAATTTTACACTAGAGTTGAACTAGCTCTATAAGCTAGTTCAAATAGTTTTACAATAGAGTTGAACTAGCTCTATAGCCTAGAACAAATAATTTCGCACTAGAGTTGAACTAGCTCTATAAGCTTGTATAAATAATTTTACACTAGAGTTGAACTATCTCTATAAGCTAGTTCAAATAATTTTACACTCGATTTGAACTCACTCTTTAAGCTAGTTCAAATAATTTTACACTAGAGTTGAACTAGCTCTATAAGCTTGTACAAATAACTTTACACTAGAGTCTAACTAGCTATATGGCCTTGTACAAATTTTTTTACACTAGAGTTGAACTAGTTCTATCAGCTAGTTAAATTATTTTACAGTACAGTTGAACTAGCTCTATAGCCTAGTACAAATAATTTTACAATAGGGTTGAACTAGCTCTATAGCCTAGTACAAATAATTTTGCACTAGAGTTTAACTAGCACTATAAGCTTGTACAAATAATTTTACACTTGAGTTGAACTCGCTCTATAGTCTAGTAGAAATAATTTTACACTAGAGTCTAACTAGCTCTATAAGCTAGTTCAAATAATTATACACTAGAGTTGAACTATCTCTATAATCAAGTTCAAATAATTTTACACTAGAGTTGAACTTGCTCCATAGTGTAGTACAAATAATTTTACACTAGAGTTGAACTAGCTCTATAAGCTAGTTCAAATAATTTTACAACTAGCTCTAGAAGCTAGTTCCAATAATTTTACACTATAGTTGAACTAGCTCTATAATCTAGTTCAAATGATTTCACACTAGAGTTGAACTAGCTCTATAGCCTAGTACGAATAATTTTACACTACAGTTGAACTAGCTCTATAGCCTAGTACAAATAATTTTACACTAGAGTTTAACTAGCTCTATAAGCTCGTACAAATAATTTTACACTAGAGTTGAACTCGCTCTATAGTCTAGTAGAAATAATTTTACAGTACAGTTGAACTAGCTCTATAACCTAGTTCAAATAATTTTACACTAGAGTTGAACTAGCTCTATAATCAAGTTCAAATAAATTAACACTAGAGTTGAACTAGCTCTATAGTCTAGTACAAATAATTTTACAGTAGAGTTGAACTAGCTCTATAAGCTCTTTCAAATAATTTAACATTAGAGTTGAACTTGCTCTCTATAGCCTAGTAAAAATAATTAAACACTAGAGTTGAACTAGTTCTATAGCCTAGTACAAACAATTTTACACAAGAGTTGAACTAGCTCTATAGCCTAGTACAAATAATTTTACACTATAGTTGAACTAGCTCTATAAGCATGTAAAAATAATTTCACACAAGACTTGAGCTCGCTCTATAAGCTAGTTCAAATAATTTTACAATAGAGTTGAACTAGCTCTATAAGCTTACAAATAATTTTACACTAGAGTTGAACTAGCTCTATAGCCTAGTACAAACAATTTTACACTAGAGTTGAACTAGCTCTATAGCCTTGTACAAATATTTTTACACTAGAGTTGAACTAGCACTATAAGCTAGTTAGAATAATTTTACCCTAGAGTTGAACTAGCTCTATAACCTAGTACAAATAATTTTACACTAGATTGACCT
>NC_057808.1:147581698-147586189 GCF_018294505.1 Triticum aestivum | reverse complement strand
TAGCTCTATAGCCTAGTACAAACAATTTTACACTAGAGTTGAACTAGCTATATAGCCTAGTACAAATAATGTTACACTAGAGTTGAACTAGCTCTATAAGCTAGTTCAAATAATTTTACACGAGAGTTGAATTAGCTCTATAGCCTAGTACCAATAATTTTACACTATAGTTGAACTAGCTCTATAAGCTAGTTCAAATAATTTTACACTAGAGTTGAACTAGCTCTATAGCCTAGTACAAATAATGTTACACTAGAGTTGAACTAGCTCTATAAGCTAGTTCAAATAATTTTACAATAGAGTTGAACTAGCTCTATTGCCTAGAACAAATAATTTCGCACTAGAGTTGAACTAGCTCTATAAGCTTGTATAAATAATTTTACACTAGAGTTGAACTATCTCTATAAGCTAGTTCAAATAATTTTAAACTCGATTTGAAATCACTCTTTAAGCTAGTTCAAATAATTTTACACTAGAGTTGAACTAGCTCTATAAGCTTGTACAAATAACTTTACACTAGAGTTTAACTAGCTCTATGGCCTAGTACAATTTTTTTTACACTAGAGTTGAACTAGTTCTATCAGCTATTTAAATTATTTTACAGTACAGTTGAACTAGCTCTATAGCCTAGTACAAACAATTTTACAATAGGGTTGAACTAGCTCTATAGCCTAGTACAAATAATTTTGAACTAGAGTTTAACTAGCACTATAAGCTTGTACAAATAATTTTACACTTGAGTTGAACTCGCTCTATAGTCTAGTAGAAATAATTTTACACTAGAGTCTAACTAGCTCTATAAGCCAGTTCAAATAATTTTACACTAGAGTTGAATTATCTCTATAATCAAGTTCAAATAATTTTACACTAGAGTTGAACTTGCTCTATAGTATAGTACAAATATTTTTACACTAGAGTTGAACTAGCTCTATAAGCTAGTTCAAATAATTTTACAACTAGCTCTAGAAGTTAGTTCAAATAATTTTACACTATAGTTGAACTAGCTCTATAATCTAGTTCAAATGATTTCACACTAGAGTTGAACTAGCTCTATAGCCTAGTACGAATAATTTTACACTACAGTTGAACTGGCTCTATAGCCTAGTACAAATAATTTTACACTAGAGTTGAACTAGCTCTATAAGCTAGTTCAAATAATTTTACAATAGAGTTGAACTAGCTCTATAGCCTAGAACAAATAATTTCGCACTAGAGTTGAACTAGCTCTATAAGCTTGTATAAATAATTTTACACTAGAGTTGAACTATCTCTATAAGCTAGTTCACATAATTTTGCACTCGATTTGAACTCACTCTTTAAGCTAGTTCAAATAATTTTACACTTGAGTTGAACTAGCTCTATAAGCTTGTACAAATAACTTTACACTAGAGTCTAACTAGCTCTATGGCCTAGTACAAATTTTTTTACACTAGAGTTGAACTAGTTCTATCAGCTAGTTAAATTATTTTACAGTACAGTTGAACTAGCTCTATAGCCTAGTACACATAATTTTAAAATAGGGTTGAACTAGGTCTATAGCCTAGTACAAATAATTTTGCACTAGATTTTAACTAGCACTATAAGCTTGTACAAATAATTTTACACTTGAGTTGAACTCGCTCTATAGTCTAGTAGAAATAATTTTACACTAGAGTCTAACTAGCTCTATAAGCTAGTTCAAATAATTTTACACTAGAGTTGAACTATCTCTATAATCAAATTCAAATAGTTTTACACTAGAGTTGAACTTGCTCTATATTATAGTACAAATAATTTTACACTAGAGTTGAACTAGCTCTATAAGCTAGTTCAAATAATTTTACAACTAGCTCTAGAAGCTAGTTCAAATAATGTTACACTATGGTTGCACTTGCTCTATAATCTAGTTCAAATGATTTCACACTAGAGTTGAACTAGCTCTATAGCCTAGTACGAATAATTTTACACTACAGTTGAACTAGCTCTATAGCCTAGTACAAATAATTTTACACTAGAGTTTAACTAGCTCTATAAGCTCGTACAAATAATTTTAGGCTAGAGTTGAACTCGCTCTATAGTCTAGTAGAAATAATTTTACACTAGAGTTGAACTAGCTCTATAACCTAGTTCAAATAATTTTACACTAGAGTTGAACTAGCTCTATAATCAAGTTCAGATAATTTTACACTAGAGTTGAACTAGCTCTATAGTCTAGAACAAATAATTTTACAGTAGAGTTGAACTAGCTCTATAAGCTAGTTCAAATAATTTTACAATAGAGTTGAACTAGCTCTATGGCCTAGAACAAATAATTTCGGACTAGAGTTGAACTAGCTCTATAAGCTTGTATAAATAATTTTACACTAGAGTTGAACTATCTCTATAAGCTAGTTCACATAATTTTACACTCGATTTGAACTCACTCTTTAAGCTAGTTCAAATAATTTTACACTTGAGTTGAACTAGCTCTATAAGCTTGTACAAATAACTTTACACTAGAGTCTAACTAGCTCTATGGCCTAGTACAAATTTTTTTACACTAGAGTTGAACTAGTTCTATCAGCTAGTTAAATTATTTTACAGTAGAGTTGAACTAGCTCTATAGCCTAGTACAAATAATTTTACAATAGGGTTGAACTAGGTCTATAGCCTAGTACAAATAATTTTGCACTAGAGTTTAACTAGCACTATAAGCTTGTACAAATAATTTTACACTTGAGTTGAACTCGCTCTATAGTCTAGTAGAAATAATTTTACACTAGAGTCTAACTAGCTCTATAAACTAGTTCAAATAATTTTACACTAGAGTTGAACTATCTCTATAATCAAATTCAAATAGTTTTACACTAGAGTTGAACTTGCTCTATATTATAGTACAAATAATTTTACACTAGAGTTGAACTAGCTCCATAAGCTAGTTCAAATAATTTTACAACTAGCTCTAGAAGCTAGTTCAAATAATTTTGCACTATAGTTGAACTAGCTCTATAATCTAGTTCAAATGATTTCACACTAGAGTTGAACTAGCTCTATAGCCTAGTACGAATAATTTTACACTACAGTTGAACTAGCTCTATAGCCTAGTACAAATAATTTTACACTAGAGTTTAACTAGCTCTATAAGCTCGTACAAATAATTTTACGCTAGAGTTGAACTCCCTCTATAGTCTAGTAGAAATAATTTTACACTAGAGTTGAACTAGCTCTATAACCTAGTTCAAATAATTTTACACTAGAGTTGAACTAGCTCTATAATCAAGTTCAGATAATTTTACACTAGAATTGAACTAGCTCTATAGTCTAGTACAAATAATTTTACAGTAGAGTTGAACTAGCTCTATAAGCTAGTTCAAATAATTTTACAATAGAGTTGAACTAGCTCTATAGCCTAGAACAAATAATTTCGCACTAGAGTTGAACTAGCTCTATAAGCTTGTATAAATAATTTTACAGTAGAGTTGAACTATCTCTATAAGCTAGTTCACCTAATTTTACACTCGATTTGAACTCACTCTTTAAGCTAGTTCAAATAATTTTACACTTGAGTTGAACTAGCTCTATAAGCTTGTACAAATAACTTTACACTAGAGTCTAACTAGCTCTATGGCCTAGTACAAATTTTTTTACACTAGAGTTGAACTAGTTCTATCAGCTAGTTAAATTATTTTACAGTACAGTTGAACTAGCTCTATAGCCTAGTAAAAATAATTTTACAATAGGGTTGAACTAGGTCTATAGCCTAGTACAAATAATTTTGCACTAGAGTTTAACTAGCTCTATAAGCTCGTACAAATAATTTTACGCTAGAGTTGAACTCGCTCTATAGTCTAGTAGAAATAATTTTACACTAGAGTTGAACTAGCTCTATAACCTAGTTCAAATAATTTTACACTAGAGTTGAACTAGCTCTATAATCAAGTTCAGATAATTTTACACTAGAGTTTAACTAGCTCTATAGTCTAGTACAAATAATTTTACAGTAGAGTTGAACTAGCTCTATAAGCTCGTTCAAATAATTTTACATTAGAGTTGAACTAGCTCTCTATAGCCTAGTAAAAATAATTTAACACTAGAGTCGAACTAGCTCTATAGACTAGTACAAATATTTTTACACTAGAGTTGAACTAGCTCTATAAGCTAGTTCAAATAATTTTACACTACAGTTGAACTAGCTCTATAGCCTAGTACAAATAATTTTACACTAGAGTTTAACTAGCTCTATAAGCTCGTACAAATAATTTTACACTAGAGTTGAACTCGCTCTATAGTCTAGTAGAAATAATTTTACACTAGAGTTGAACTAGCTCTATAACCTAGTTCAAATAATTTTACACTAGAGTTGAACTAGCTCTATAATCAAGTTCAAATAATTTTACACTAGAGTTGAACTAGCTCTATAGTCTAGTACAAATAATTTTACAGTAGAGTTGAACTAGCTCTATAAGCTCGTTCAAATAATTTTACATTAGAGTTGAACTAGCTCTCTATAGCCTAGTAAAAATAATTTAACAC
>NC_057808.1:147581164-147581688 GCF_018294505.1 Triticum aestivum | reverse complement strand
TATAACCTAGTTCAAATAATTTTACACTGGAGTTGAACTAGCTCTATAATCAAGTTCAAATAATTTTACACTAGAGTTGAACTAGCTCTATAGTCTAGTACAAATAATTTTACAGTAGAGTTGAACTAGCTCTATAAGCTCGTTCAAATAATTTTACATTAGAGTTGAACTAGCTCTCTATAGCCTAGTAAAAATAATTTAACACTAGAGTTGAACTAGCTCTATAAGCATGTAAAAATAATTTCACACAAGACTTGAGCTCGCTCTATAAGCTAGTTCAAATAATTTTACAATAGAGTTGAACTAGCTCTATATGCTTACAAATAATTTTACACTAGAGTTGAACTAGCTCTATAGCCTAGTACAAAAAAAATTACACTAGAGTTGAACTAGCTCTATAGCCTAGTACAAATATTTTTACACTAGAGTTGAACTAGCACTATAAGCTAGTTAAAATAATTTTACCCTAGAGTTGAACTAGCTCTATAACCTAGTACAAATAATTTTACACTTGAGTTGAACTA
>NC_057808.1:147579002-147581021 GCF_018294505.1 Triticum aestivum | reverse complement strand
TGAACTAGCTCTATAGCCTAGTACAAATATTTTTACACTAGAGTTGAACTAGCACTATAAGCTAGTTAAAATAATTTTACACTAGAGTTGAACTATCTCTATAGCCTAGTACAAATATTTTTACACTAGAGTTGAACTAGCACTATAAGCTAGTTAAAATAATTTTACCCTAGAGTTGAACAAGCCCTATAACCTAGTAGAAATAATTATACACTACAGTTGAACTAGCTCTATAGCCTAGTACAAATAATGTTACACTAGAGTAGAACTAGCTCTATAAGCTAGTTCAAATAATTTTACACGAGAGTTGAATTAGCTCTATAGCCTAGTACCAATAATTTTACACTATAGTTGAACTAGCTCTATAAGCTAGTTCAAATAATTTTACACTAGAGTTGAACTAGCTCTATAGCCTAGTACAAATAGGTTTACACTAGAGTTGAACTAGCTCTATAAGCTAGTTCAAATAATTTTACACTAGAGTTGAACTAGCTCTATAGCCTAGAACAAATAATTTTGCACTAGAGTTGAACTAGCTCTATAAGCTTGTATAAATAATTTTACACTAGAGTTGAACTATCTCTATAAGCTAGTTCAAATAATTTTACACTAGATTTGAACTCACTCTTTAAGCCTGTTCAAATAATTTTACACTAGAGTTGAACTAGCTCTATAAGCTTGTACAAATAACTTTACACTAGAGTTGAACTAGCTCTATGGCCTAGTACAAATTTTTTTACACTAGAGTTGAACTAGTTCTATCAGCTAGTTAAATTATTTTACAGTACAGTTGAACTAGCTTTATAGCCTAGTACAAATAATTTTACAATAGGTTTGAACTAGCTCTATAGCCTAGTACAAATATTTTGCACTAGAGTTTAACTAGAACTATAAGCTTGTACAAATAATTTTACACTTGAGTTGAACTCGCTCTATAGTCTAGTTGAAATAATTTTACAGTAGAGTCTAACTAGCTCTATAAGCTAGTTCAAATAATTTTACACTAGAGTTGAACTAGCTCCATAATCAAGTTCAAATTATTTTAAACTAGAGTTGAACTAGCTCTATAAGCTAGTACAAATAATTTTACAACTAGCTCTAGAAGCTAGTTCAAATAATTTTACACTAGAGTTGAACTAGCTCTATAAGCTAGTTCAAATGATTTTACACTAGAGTTGAACTAGCTCTATAGCCTAGAAAAAATAATTTCACACTAGAGTTGAACTAGCTCTATAAGCTTGTATAAATAATTTTACACTAGAGTTGAACTATCTTTATAAGCTAGTTCAAATAATTTTACACTAGATTTGAACTCACTCTTTAAGCTAGTTCAAATAATTTTACACTAGAGTTGAACTAGCTCTATAAGCTTGTACAAACAACTTTACACTAGAGTTGAACTAGCTCTATGGCCTAGTACAAATTTTTTTACACTAGAGTTGAACTAGATCTAACAGCTAGTTAAATTATTTTACAGTACAGTTGAACTAGCTCTATAGCCTAGTACAAATAATTTTACAATAGGGTTGAACTAGCTCTATAGCCTAGTACAAATAATTTTGCGCTAGAGTTTAACTAGCACTATAAGCTTGTACAAATAATTTTGCACTTGAGTTGAACTAGCTCTATAGTCTAGTAGAAATAATTTTACACTAGAGTCTAACTAGCTCTATAAGCTAGTTCAAATAATTTTACACTAGAGTTGAACTACCTCTATAATCAAGTTCAAATAATTTTACACTAGAGTTGAACTAGCTCTATAAGCTAGTTCAAATAATTTTACAACTAGCTCTGGAAGCTAGTTCAAATAATTTTACACTATAGTTGAACTAGCTCTATAATCTAGTTCAAATGATTTTACACTAGAGTTGAACTAGCTCTGTAGTCTAGTATAAATAATTTTACACTAGAGTTGAACTAGCTCTATAAACTAGTACACATATTTTTACACTAGAGTTGAACTAGCTCTATAAGCTAGTTAAAATAATTTTACACTAGAGTTGAACTAGCTATATAGCC
>NC_057808.1:147577488-147578687 GCF_018294505.1 Triticum aestivum | reverse complement strand
CTAGCTCTATAGCCTAGTACAAATAATTTTACACTAGAGTTGAACTAGCTCTATAGCCTGGTACAAATATTTTTACACTAGAGTTGAACTAGCTCTATAAGCTAGTTCAAATAATTTTACCCTAGAGTTGAACTAGCTCTATAGCCTAGTACAAATAATTTTACACTACAGTTGAATTAGCTCTATAGCCTAGAACAAATAATTTCACACTAGAGTTGAGCTAGCTCTATAAGCTTGTACAAATAATTTTGCACTAGAGTTGAACTATCTCTATAAGCTAGTTCAAATATTTACACTAGATTTGAACTCACTCTTTAAGCAGTTCAAATAATTTTACAATAGAGTTGAACTAGCTCTATAAGCTTGTACAAATAACTTTACACTAGAGTTGAACTAGCTCTATAAGCTTGTACAAATAACTTTACACTAGAGTTGAACTAGCTCTATAGCCTAGTACAAATTTTTTCACACTAGAGTTGAACTAGTTCTATAAGCTAGTTAAATTATTTTATAGTAGAGTTGAACTAGCTCTATAGCCTAGTACAAATAATTTTACACTAGGGTTGAGGTAGCTCTATAGCTTAGTACAAATAATTTTACACTAGAGTTTAACTAGCTCTATAAGCTTGTACAAATAATTTTACACTTGAGTTGAACTCGCTCTATAGTTTAGTAGAAATAATTTTACACTAGACTTTAACTAGCTCTATAAGCTAGTTCAAATAATTTTACACTAGTTGAACTGGCTGTATAATCAAGTTCAAATAATTTTACACTAGAGTTGAACTAGCTCTATAATATAGTACAAATAATTTTACACTTGAGTTGAACTAGCTCTCTAAGCTAGTTCAAATAATTTTACAACTACCTCTAGAAGCTAGTTCAAATAATTCTACACTAGAGTTGAACTAGCTCTATAATCTAGCTCAAGTAATTTTACACTAGAGTTGAACTAGCTCTATAGTCTAGTATAAATAATTTTACACTAGAGTTGAACTAGCTCTATAGACTAGTACACATATTTTTACACTTGAGTTGAACTAGCTCCATAAGCTAGTTAAAATAATTTTACTACTAGCTCTAGAAGCTAGTTCAAATAATATTACACTAGAGTTGAACTAGCTCTATTATCTAGTTCAAATAATTTTACACTAGAGTTGAACTAGCTCTATAGTCTAGTATAAATAATTTTACACTAG
>NC_057808.1:147577119-147577478 GCF_018294505.1 Triticum aestivum | reverse complement strand
TAGTTCAAATAATTTTACAACTAGCTCTAGAAGCTAGTTCAAATAATTTTACACTAGAGTTGAATTAGCTCTATAATCTAGTTCAAATAATTTTACACTAGAGTTGAACTAGCTCTATAGTCTAGTATAAATAATTTTACACTAGAGTTGAACTAGCTCTATAAACTAGTACACATATTTTTACACTAGAGTTGAACTAGCTCTATAAGCTAGTTAAAATAATTTTACAACTAGCTCTAGAAGCTAGTTCAAATAATTTTACACTAGAGTTGAACTAGCTCTATAATCTAGTTCAAATAATTTTACACTAGAGTTGAACTAGCTCTATAGTCTAGTATAAATAATTTTACACTAGAGTT
>NC_057808.1:147576146-147577109 GCF_018294505.1 Triticum aestivum | reverse complement strand
GTTGAACTAGCTCTATAAACTAGTACACATATTTTTACACTAGAGTTGAACTAGCTCTATAAGCTAGTTAAAATAATTTTACAACTAGCTCTAGAAGCTCGTTCAAATAATTTTACACTAGAGTTGAACTAGCTCTATAATCTAGTTCAAATAATTTTACAATAGAGTTGAACTAGCTCTATAGTCTAGTATAAATAATTTTACACTAGATTTGAACTAGCTCTATAGACTAGTACACATATTTTTACACTTGAGTTGAACTAGCTCTATAAGCTAGTTAAAATAATTTTACACTAGAGATGTACTAGATCGATAGCCTAGTAAAAATAATTTTACACTAGAGTTGAACTAGTTCTATAGACTACAAATATTTTTACACTAGAATTGAACTACCTCTATAAGCTAGTTCAAATAATTTTACACTAGAGTTGAACTTGCTCTATAGTATGGTACAAATAATTTTACACTAGAGTTGAACTAGCTCTATAAGCTAGTTCATATAATTTTACAACTAGCTCTAGAAGCTAGTTCAAATAATTTTACACTAGAGTTGAACTAGCTCTATAATCTAGTTCAAATAATTTTACACTAGAGTTGAACTAGCTCTATACTCTAGTATAAATAATTTTACACTAGAGTTGAACTAGCTCTATAAGCTAGTACACATATTATTACACTAGAGTTGAACTAGCTCTATAAGATAGTTAAAATAATTTTACAACTAGCTCTAGAAGCTAGTTCAAATAATTTTACACTAGAGTTGAACTACCTCTATAATCTAGTTCAAATAATTTTACACTAGAGTTGAACTAGCTCTATAGTCTAGTATAAATAATTTTACACTAGAGTTGAACTAGCTCTATAGACTAGTACACATATTTTTACACTAGAGTTGAACTAGCTCTATAAGCTAGTTAAAATAATTTTACACTAGAGATGAACTAGATCTATAGCCTAGTAAAA
>NC_057808.1:147575778-147576136 GCF_018294505.1 Triticum aestivum | reverse complement strand
TTTTACACTAGAGTTGAACTAGCTCTATAGACTAGTACACATATTTTTACACTTGAGTTGAACTAGCTCTATAAGCTAGTTCAAATAATTTTACACTAGAGATGAACTAGATCTATAGCCTAGTAAAAATAATTTTACACTAGAGTTGAACTAGTTCTATAGACTAAAAATATTTTTACACTAGAATTGAACTAGCTCTATAAGCTAATTCAAATAATTTTACACTAGAGTTGAACTTGCTCTATACTATAGTACAAATAATTTTACACTAGAGTTGAACTAGCTCTATAAGCTAGTTCAAATAATTTTACAACTAGCTCTAGAAGCTAGTTCAAATAATTTTACACTAGAGTTGAAT
>NC_057808.1:147573756-147575768 GCF_018294505.1 Triticum aestivum | reverse complement strand
CTCTATAATCTAGTTCAAATAATTTTACACTAGAGTTGAACTAGCTCTATAGTCTAGTATAAATAATTTTACACTAGAGTTGAACTAGCTCTATAGACTAGTACACATATTTTTACACTAGAGTTGAACTAGCTCTATAAGCTAGTTAAAATAATTTTACACTAGAGATGAACTAGATCTATAGCCTAGTAAAAATAATTTTACACTAGAGTTGAACTAGTTCTATATACTACAAATAGTTTTACACTAGAATTGAACTAGCTCTATAAGCTAGTTCAAATAATTTTACACTAGAGTTGAACTTGCTCTATACTATAGTACAAATAATTTTACACTAGAGTTGAACTAGTTCTATAAGCTAGTTCAAATAATTTTACAACTAGCTCTAGAAGCTAGTTCAAATAATTTTACACTAGAGTTGAATTAGCTCTATAATCTAGTTCAAATAATTTTACACTAGAGTTGAACTAGCTCTATAGTCTAGTATAAATAATTTTACACTAGAGTTGAACTAGCTCTATAAACTAGTACACATATTTTTACACTAGAGTTGAACTAGCTCTATAAGCTAGTTAAAATAATTTTACAACTAGCTCTAGAAGCTAGTTCAAATAATTTTACACTAGAGTTGAACTAGCTCTATAATCTAGTTCAAATAATTTTACACTAGAGTTGAACTAGCTCTATAGTCTAGTATAAATAATTTTACACTAGAGTTGAACTTGCTCTATACTATAGTACAAATAATTTTACACTAGAGTTGAACTAGCTCTATAAGCTAGTTCAAATAATTTTACAACTAGCTCTAGAAGCTAGTTCAAATAATTTTACACTAGAGTTGAATTAGCTCTATAATCTAGTTCAAATAATTTTACACTAGAGTTGAACTAGCTATATAAGCTTCTACAAATAACTTTACAGTAGAGTTGAACTAGCTCTATAGCCTAGTACAAATAATTTTACACTACAGTTGAACTAGCTCTATAGCCTAGTACAAATAATTTTACACTAGAGTTGAACTAGCTCTATAAGCTAGTTCAAATAATTTTACACTAGAGTTAATGTAGCTCTATAGCCTAGTACAAATAATTTTGCACTAGAGTTGAACTAGCTCTATAGGGTAGCTTAAATAATTTTACACTAGAGTTGAAGTAGCTCTATAGCCTAGAACAAATAATTTTACACTAGAGTTGAAGTAGCTCTATAGCCTAGTACAAATAATTTTACACTACAGTTGAACTAGCTCTATAGCCTAGAACAAATAATTTCACACTAGAGTTGAACTAGTTCTATAAGCTAGTTAAATTATTTTATAGTAGAGTTGAACTAGCTCTATAGCCTAGTACAAATAATTTTACACTAGGGTTGAGGTAGCTCTATAGCTTAGTACAAATAATTTTACACTAGAGTTTAACTAGCTCTATAAGCTTGTACAAATAATTTTACACTTGAGTTGAACTCGCTCTATAGTTTAGTAGAAATAATTTTACACTAGACATTAACTAGCTCTATAAGCTAGTTCAAATAATTTTACACTAGAGTTGAACTACCTCTATAATCAAGTTCAAATAATTTTACACTAGAGTTGAACTAGCTCTATAAGCTAGTTCAAATAATTTTACAACTAGCTCTGGAAGCTAGTTCAAATAATTTTACACTATAGTTGAACTAGCTCTATAATCTAGTTCAAATGATTTTACACTAGAGTTGAACTAGCTCTGTAGTCTAGTATAAATAATTTTACACTAGAGTTGAACTAGCTCTATAAACTAGTACACATATTTTTACACTAGAGTTGAACTAGCTCTATAAGCTAGTTAAAATAATTTTACACTAGAGTTGAACTAGCTATATAGCCAAGTACAAATAATTTTACACTAGAGTTGAACTAGTTCTATAGATTACTAGAAATATTTTTACACTAGAGTTGAACTAGCTCTATAAGCTAGTTAAAATAATTTTACACTAGATTTGAACTAGCGCTATAGCCTAGTACAAACAATTTTTCACTA
>NC_057808.1:147573032-147573746 GCF_018294505.1 Triticum aestivum | reverse complement strand
TAACTAGCTCTATAAGCTAGTTCAAATAATTTTACACTAGAGTTGAACTACCTCTATAATCAAGTTCAAATAATTTTACACTAGAGTTGAACTAGCTCTATAAGCTAGTTCAAATAATTTTACAACTAGCTCTGGAAGCTAGTTCAAATAATTTTACACTATAGTTGAACTAGCTCTATAATCTAGTTCAAATGATTTTACACTAGAGTTGAACTAGCTCTGTAGTCTAGTATAAATAATTTTACACTAGAGTTGAACTAGCTCTATAAACTAGTACACATATTTTTACACTAGAGTTGAACTAGCTCTATAAGCTAGTTAAAATAATTTTACACTAGAGTTGAACTAGCTATATAGCCTAGTACAAATAATTTTACACTAGAGTTGAACTAGTTCTATAGATTACTAGAAATATTTTTACACTAGAGTTGAACTAGCTCTATAAGCTAGTTAAAATAATTTTACACTAGATTTGAACTAGCGCTATAGCCTAGTACAAACAATTTTTCACTAGAGTTGAACTAGCTCTATAGCCTAGTACAAACAATTTTACACTAGAGTTGAACTAGCTCTATAAGCTTGTAAAAAAAATTTCACACTAGAGTTGAACTCGCTCTATAAGCTAGTTCAAATAATTTTACACTAGAGTTGGACTAGCTCTATAAGCTTGTACATATAATTTTACACTAGAGTTGAACTAGATCTATAGTCTAG
>NC_057808.1:147570298-147571390 GCF_018294505.1 Triticum aestivum | reverse complement strand
TATAAGCTAGTTCAAATAATTTTACACTAGAGTTGAACTTGCTCTATACTATAGTACAAATAATTTTACACTAGAGTTGAACTAGTTCTATAAGCTAGTTCAAATAATTTTACAACTAGCTCTAGAAGCTAGTTCAAATAATTTTACACTAGAGTTGAATTAGCTCTATAATCTAGTTCAAATAATTTTACACTAGAGTTGAACTAGCTCTATAGTCTAGTATAAATAATTTTACACTAGAGTTGAACTAGCTCTATAAACTAGTACACATATTTTTACACTAGAGTTGAACTAGCTCTATAAGCTAGTTAAAATAATTTTACAACTAGCTCTAGAAGCTAGTTCAAATAATTTTACACTAGAGTTGAACTAGCTCTATAATCTAGTTCAAATAATTTTACACTAGAGTTGAACTAGCTCTATAGTCTAGTATAAATAATTTTACACTAGAGTTTAACTAGCTCTATAGACTAGTACACATATTTTTACACTTGAGTTGAACTAGCTCTATAAGCTAGTTAAAATAATTTTACACTAGAGATGAACTAGATCTATAGCCTAGTAAAAATAATTTTACACTAGAGTTGAACTAGTTCTATAGACTACAAATATTTTTACACTAGAATTGAACTAGCTCTATAAGCTAGTTCAAATAATTTTACACTAGAGTTGAACTAGCTCTATAAGATAGTTAAAATAATTTTACAACTAGGTCTAGAAGCTAGTTCAAATAATTTTACACTAGAGTTGAACTAGCTCTATAGACTAGTACACATATTTTTACACTTGAGTTGAACTAGCTCTATAAGCTAGTTCAAATAATTTTACACTAGAGATGAACTAGATCTATAGCCTAGTAAAAATAATTTTACACTAGAGTTGAACTAGTTCTATAGACTAAAAATATTTTTACACTAGAATTGAACTAGCTCTATAAGCTAATTCAAATAATTTTACACTAGAGTTGAACTTGCTCTATACTATAGTACAAATAATTTTACACTAGAGTTGAACTAGCTCTATAAGCTAGTTCAAATAATTTTACAACTAGCTCTAGAAGCTAGTTCAAATAATTTTACACTAGAGTTGAAT
>NC_057808.1:147567310-147568703 GCF_018294505.1 Triticum aestivum | reverse complement strand
CTATAAGCTAGTTAAAATAATTTTACACTAGATTTGAACTAGCGCTATAGCCTAGTACAAACAATTTTTCACTAGAGTTGAACTAGCTCTATAGCCTAGTACAAACAATTTTACACTAGAGTTGAACTAGCTCTATAAGCTTGTAAAAACAATTTCACACTAGAGTTGAACTCGCTCTATAAGCTAGTTCAAATAATTTTACACTAGAGTTGGACTAGCTCTATAAGCTTGTACATATAATTTTACACTAGAGTTGAACTAGATCTATAGTCTAGTACAAATAATTTTACACTAGAGTTGAGCTAGCTCTATAGCCTAGTACAAATAATTTTACACTAGAGTTGAACTAGCTCTATAGCCTGGTACAAATATTTTTACACTAGAGTTGAACTAGCTCTATAAGCTAGTTCAAATAATTTTACCGTAGAGTTGAACTAGCTCTATAGCCTAGTACAAATAATTTTACACTACAGTTGAATTAGCTCTATAGCCTAAAACAAATAATTTCACACTAGAGTTGAGCTAGCTCTATAAGCTTGTACAAATAATTTTGCACTAGAGTTGAACTATCTCTATAAGCTAGTTCAAATATTTACACTAGATTTGAACTCACTCTTTAAGCAGTTCAAATAATTTTACAATAGAGTTGAACTAGCTCTATAAGCTTGTACAAATAACTTTACACTAGAGTTGAACTAGCTCTATAAGCTTGTACAAATAACTTTACACTAGAGTTGAACTAGCTCTATAGCCTAGTACAAATTTTTTTACACTAGAGTTGAACTAGTTCTATAAGCTAGTTAAATTATTTTATAGTAGAGTTGAACTAGCTCTATAGCCTAGTACAAATAATTTTACACTAGGGTTGAGGTAGCTCTATAGCTTAGTACAAATAATTTTACACTAGAGTTTAACTAGCTCTATAAGCTTGTACAAATAATTTTACACTTGAGTTGAACTCGCTCTATAGTTTAGTAGAAATAATTTTACACTAGACTTTAACTAGCTCTATAAGCTAGTTCAAATAATTTTACACTAGAGTTGAACTGGCTGTATAATCAAGTTCAAATAATTTTACACTAGAGTTGAACTAGCTCTATAATATAGTACAAATAATTTTACACTTGAGTTGAACTAGCTCTATAAGCTAGTTCAAATAATTTTACAACTACCTCTAGAAGCTAGTTCAAATAATTCTACACTAGAGTTGAACTAGCTCTATAATCTAGCTCAAGTAATTTTACACTAGAGTTGAACTAGCTCTATAGTCTAGTATAAATAATTTTACACTAGAGTTGAACTAGCTCTATAGACTAGTACACATATTTTTACACTTGAGTTGAACTAGCTCCATAAGCTAGTTAAAATAATTTTACTACTTGCTCTAGAAGCT
>NC_057808.1:147564251-147565505 GCF_018294505.1 Triticum aestivum | reverse complement strand
AATTGAACTAGCTCTATAAGCTAGTTCAAATAATTTTACACTAGAGTTGAACTTGCTCTATACTATAGTACAAATAATTTTACACTAGAGTTGAACTAGTTCTATAAGATAGTTCAAATAATTTTACAACTAGCTCTAGAAGCTAGTTCAAATAATTTTACACTAGAGTTGAATTAGCTCTATAATCTAGTTCAAATAATTTTACACTAGAGTTGAACTAGCTCTATAGTCTAGTATAAATAATTTTACACTAGAGTTGAACTAGCTCTATAAACTAGTACACATATTTTTACACTAGAGTTGAACTAGCTCTATAAGCTAGTTAAAATAATTTTACAACTAGCTCTAGAAGCTAGTTCAAATAATTTTACACTAGAGTTGAACTAGCTCTATAATCTAGTTCAAATAATTTTACACTAGAGTTGAACTAGCTCTATAGTCTAGTATAAATAATTTTACACTAGAGTTGAACTAGCTCTATAGACTAGTACACATTTTTTTACACTTGAGTTGAACTAGCTCTATAAGCTAGTTCAAATAATTTTACACTAGAGATGAACTAGATCTATAGCCTAGTAAAAATAATTTTACACTAGAGTTGAACTAGTTCTATAGACTACAAATATTTTTACACTAGAATTGAACTAGCTCTATAAGCTAATGCAAATAATTTTACACTAGAGTTGAACTTGCTCTATACTATAGTACAAATAATTTTACACTAGAGTTGAACTAGCTCTATAAGCTAGTTCAAATAATTTTACAACTAGCTCTAGAAGCTAGTTCAAATAATTTTACACTAGAGTTGAATTAGCTCTATAATCTAGTTCAAATAATTTTACACTAGAGTTGAACTAGCTATATAAGCTTCTACAAATAACTTTACAGTAGAGTTGAACTAGCTCTATAGCCTAGTACAAATAATTTTACACTACAGTTGAACTAGCTCTATAGCCTAGTACAAATAATTTTACACTAGAGTTGAACTAGCTCTATAAGCTAGTTCAAATAATTTTACACTAGAGTTAATGTAGCTCTATAGCCTAGTACAAATAATTTTGCACTAGAGTTGAACTAGCTCTATAGGGTAGCTTAAATAATTTTACACTAGAGTTGAAGTAGCTCTATAGCCTAGAACAAATAATTTTACACTAGAGTTGAAGTAGCTCTATAGCCTAGTACAAATAATTTTACACTACAGTTGAACTAGCTCTATAGCCTAGAACAAATAATTTCACACTAGAGTTGAACTAG
>NC_057808.1:147563883-147564241 GCF_018294505.1 Triticum aestivum | reverse complement strand
TTTTACACTAGAGTTGAACTAGCTCTATAGACTAGTACACATATTTTTACACTTGAGTTGAACTAGCTCTATAAGCTAGTTCAAATAATTTTACACTAGAGATGAACTAGATCTATAGCCTAGTAAAAATAATTTTACACTAGAGTTGAACTAGTTCTATAGACTAAAAATATTTTTACACTAGAATTGAACTAGCTCTATAAGCTAATTCAAATAATTTTACACTAGAGTTGAACTTGCTCTATACTATAGTACAAATAATTTTACACTAGAGTTGAACTAGCTCTATAAGCTAGTTCAAATAATTTTACAACTAGCTCTAGAAGCTAGTTCAAATAATTTTACACTAGAGTTGAAT
>NC_057808.1:147563036-147563612 GCF_018294505.1 Triticum aestivum | reverse complement strand
AGTTGAACTAGCTCTATAGACTAGTACACATATTTTTACACTTGAGTTGAACTAGCTCCATAAGCTAGTTAAAATAATTTTACTACTTGCTCTAGAAGCTAGTTCAAATAATATTACACTAGAGTTGAACTAGCTCTATTATCTAGTTCAAATAATTTTACACTAGAGTTGAACTAGCTCTATAGTCTAGTTCAATTTTTTTTACACTAGAGTTGAATTGGCTCTATAAGCTAGTTCAAATAATTTTACACTAGAGTTGAACTAGCTCTATAAACTAGTACACATATTTTTACACTAGAGTTGAACTAGCTCTGTAAGCTAGTTAAAATAATTTTACAACTAGCTCTAGAAGCTCGTTCAAATAATTTTACACTAGAGTTGAACAAGCTCTATAATCTAGTTCAAATAATTTTACAATAGAGTTGAACTAGCTCTATAGTCTAGTACACATATTTTTACACTTGAGTTGAACTAGCTCTATAAGCTAGTTAAAATAATTTTACACTAGAGATGTACTAGATCGATAGCCTAGTAAAAATAATTTTACACTAGAGTTGAACTAGTTCTATAGACTAC
>NC_057808.1:147562092-147562627 GCF_018294505.1 Triticum aestivum | reverse complement strand
CAAATAATTTTACACTAGAGTTGAACTTGCTCTATACTATAGTACAAATAATTTTACACTAGAGTTGAACTAGCTCTATAAGCTAGTTCAAATAATTTTACAACTAGCTCTAGAAGCTAGTTCAAATAATTTTACACTAGAGTTGAATTAGCTCTATAATCTAGTTCAAATAATTTTACACTAGAGTTGAACTAGCTATATAAGCTTCTACAAATAACTTTACAGTAGAGTTGAACTAGCTCTATAGCCTAGTACAAATAATTTTACACTACAGTTGAACTAGCTCTATAGCCTAGTACAAATAATTTTACACTAGAGTTGAACTAGCTCTATAAGCTAGTTCAAATAATTTTACACTAGAGTTAATGTAGCTCTATAGCCTAGTACAAATAATTTTGCACTAGAGTTGAACTAGCTCTATAGGGTAGCTTAAATAATTTTACACTAGAGTTGAAGTAGCTCTATAGCCTAGAACAAATAATTTTACACTAGAGTTGAAGTAGCTCTATAGCCTAGTACAAATAATTTTACACTA
>NC_057808.1:147561088-147561635 GCF_018294505.1 Triticum aestivum | reverse complement strand
TACACTAGAGTTGAACTAGCTCTATAGTCTAGTATAAATAATTTTACACTAGAGTTGAACTAGCTCTATAAACTAGTACACATATTTTTACACTAGAGTTGAACTAGCTCTATAATCTAGTTCAAATAATTTTACAATAGAGTTGAACTAGCTCTATAGTCTAGTATAAATAATTTTACACTAGAGTTGAACTAGCTCTATAGACTAGTACACATATTTTTACACTTGAGTTGAACTAGCTCCATAAGCTAGTTAAAATAATTTTACACTAGAGATGTACTAGATCGATAGCCTAGTAAAAATAATTTTACACTAGAGTTGAACTAGTTCTATAGACAACAAATATTTTTACACTAGAATTGAACTAGCTCTATAAGCTAGTTCAAATAATTTTACACTAGAGTTGAACTTGCTCTATAGTATGGTACAAATAATTTTACACTAGAGTTGAACTAGCTCTATAAGCTAGTTCAAATAATTTTACAACTAGCTCTAGAAGCTAGTTCAAATAATTTTACACTAGAGTTGAACTAGCTCTATAATCTAG
>NC_057808.1:147559702-147560694 GCF_018294505.1 Triticum aestivum | reverse complement strand
CAAATAATTTTACACTAGAGTTGAACTTGCTCTATACTATAGTACAAATAATTTTACACTAGAGTTGAACTAGCTCTATAAGCTAGTTCAAATAATTTTACAACTAGCTCTAGAAGCTAGTTCAAATAATTTTACACTAGAGTTGAATTAGCTCTATAATCTAGTTCAAATAATTTTACACTAGAGTTGAACTAGCTATATAAGCTTCTACAAATAACTTTACAGTAGAGTTGAACTAGCTCTATAGCCTAGTACAAATAATTTTACACTACAGTTGAACTAGCTCTATAGCCTAGTACAAATAATTTTACACTAGAGTTGAACTAGCTCTATAAGCTAGTTCAAATAATTTTACACTAGAGTTAATGTAGCTCTATAGCCTAGTACAAATAATTTTGCACTAGAGTTGAACTAGCTCTATAGGGTAGCTTAAATAATTTTACACTAGAGTTGAAGTAGCTCTATAGCCTAGAACAAATAATTTTACACTAGAGTTGAAGTAGCTCTATAGCCTAGTACAAATAATTTTACACTACAGTTGAACTAGCTCTATAGCCTAGAACAAATAATTTCACACTAGAGTTGAACTAGCCCTATAAGCTTGTACAAATAATTTTGCACTGGAGTCGAACTATCTCTATAAACTAGTTCAAATATTTACACTAGATTTGAACTCACCTTTTAAGCCAATTCAAATAATTTTACACTAGAGTTGAAGTAGCTCCATAAGCTTGTACAATTAACTTTACACTAGAGTTGAACTAGCTCTATAGCCTAGTACAAATTTTCTTACACTAGAGTTGAACTAGCTCTATAGCCTAGTTAAATAATTTTACACTATAGTCGAACTAGCTCTATAAGCTACTTCAAATAATTTTACACTAGAGTTGAAGTAGCTCTATAGCCTAGTATAAATAATTTTACACTATAGTTGAACTAGCTCTATAAGCTAGCTCAAATAATTTTACACTAGTGTTGAAGTAGCTCTATAG
>NC_057808.1:147546253-147559175 GCF_018294505.1 Triticum aestivum | reverse complement strand
TAGCTCTATAAGCTTCTACAAATAACTTTACACTAGAGTTGAACTTGCTCTATAGCCTAGTACAAATAATTTTACACTATAGTTGAACTAGCTCTATAGGCTAGTTCAAACAATTTTACACTAGTGTTGAACTAGCTCTATAGCCTAGAACAAATAATTTCACACTAGAGGTGAACTAGCTCTATAAGCTTGTACAAATAATTTTGCACTAGAGTTGAACTATCTCTATAAGCTAGTTCAAATATTTACACTAGATTTGAACTCACTCTTTAAGACAGTTCAAATAATTTTGCACTAGAGTTGAACTAGCTCTATAAGCTTGTACAAATAACATTACACTAGAGTTGAACTAGCTCTATAGCCTAGTACAAATTTGTTTACACTAGAGTTGAACTAGTTCTATAAACTAGTTAAATTATTTTACAATAGAGTTGAACTAGCTCTATAGCCTAGTACAAATAAATTTACACCAGGGTTGAACTAGCTCTATAGCCTAGTACAAATAATTTTACAGTAGAGTTGAAGTAGCTCTATAGCCTAGTACAAATAATTTTACACTATAGTTGAACTAGCTCTATAGTCTAGTACAAATAATTTTACACTATAGTTGAACTAGCTCTATAGTGTAGCTCAAATAATTTTACACTAGAGTTGAAGTAGCTCTATAGCCTAGAACAAACAATTTCTCACTAGAGTTGAACTAGCTCTATAAGCTTGTACAAATAATTTTGCAATAGAGTCGAACTATCTCTATAAACTAGTTCAAATATTTACACTAGATTTGAACTCACTCTTTAAGCCAGTTCAAATAATTTTACACTAGAGTTGAAGTAGGTCCATAAGCTTGTACAATTAACTTTACACTAGAGTTGAACTAGCTCTATAGCCTTGTACAATTTTTTTACACTAGAGTTGAACTAGCTCTATAGCCTTGTTAAATAATTTTACACTATAGTCGAACTAGCTCTATAAGCTAGTTCAAATAATTTTACACTAGAGTTGAAGTAGCTCTATAGCCTAGTATAAATAATTTTACACTATAGTTGAACTAGCTCTATAAGCTAGTTCAAATAATTTTACACTAGAGTTGAAGTAGCTCTATAGCCTAGTACATAAAATTTTACACTATAGTTGATCTAGCTCTATAAGCTAGTTCAAATAATTTTACACTAGAGTTGAACTAGCTCTATAGCCTACTACAAATATTTTTACACTAGAGTTGAACTAGCTCTATAAGCTAGTTAAAATAATTTTACACTAGAGTTGAACTAGCTATATAAGCTTCTACAAATAACTTTACACTATAGTTGAACTAGCTCTATAGCCTAGTACAAATAATTTTACACTACAGTTGAACTAGCTCTATAGCCTAGTACAAATAATTTTACACTAGACTTGAACTAGCTCTATAAGCTAGTTCAAATAATTTTACACTAGAGTTGATGTAGCTCTATAGCCTAGTACAAATAATTTTACACTAGAGTTGAACTAGCTCTATAGGGTAGCTCAGATAATTTTACACTAGAGTTGAAGTAGCTCTATAGCCTAGAACAAATAATTTTACACTAGAGTGGAAGTAGCTCTATAGCCTAGTACAAATAATTTTACACTACTGTTGAACTAGCTCTATAGCCTAGAACAAATAATTTCACACTAGAGTTGAACTAGCTCTATAAGCTTGTACAAATAATTTTGCACTGGAGTCGAACTATCTCTATAAACTAGTTCAAATATTTACACTAGATTTGAACTCACTCTTTAAGCCAATTCAAATAATTTTACACTAGAGTTGAAGTAGCTCCATAAGCTTGTACAATTAACTTTACACTAGAGTTGAACTTGCTCTATAGCCTAGTACAAATTTTTTTACACTAGAGTTGAACTAGCTCTATAGCCTAGTTAAATAATTTTACACTATAGTCGAACTAGCTCTATAAGCTAGTTCAAATAATTTTACACTAGAGTTAAAGTAGCTCTATAGCCTAGTATAAATAATTTTACACTATAGTTGAACTAGCTCTATAAGCTAGTTCAAATAATTTTACACTAGAGTTGAAGTAGCTCTATAGCCTAGTACAAATAATTTTACACTATAGTTTAACTTGCTGTATAGGCTAGTTTAAATAATTTTACACTAGAGTTGAACTAGCTCTATAGCCTAGAACAAATAATTTCACACTAGAGTTGAACTAGCTCTGTAAGCTTGGAAAAATAATTTTGCACTAGAGTTGAACTATCTCTATAAGCTAGTTCAAATATTTACACTAGATTTGAACTCACTCTTTAAGCCAGTTCAAATAATTTTACACTAGAGTTGAACTAGCTCTATAAGCTTCTACAAATAACTTTACACTAGAGTTGAACTTGCTCTATAGCCTAGTACAAATAATTTTACACTATAGTTGAACTAGCTCTATAGGCTAGTTCAAATAATTTTACACTAGAGTTGAAGTAGCTCTATAGCCTAGTACAAATAATTTCACACTAGAGGTGAACTAGCTCTATAAGCTTGTACAAATAATTTTGCACTAGAGTTGAACTATCTCTATAAGCTAGTTCAAATATTTACACTAGATTTGAACTCACTCTTTAAGCCTGTTCAAATAATTTTGCACTAGAGTTGAACTACCTCTATAAGCTTGTACAAATAACATTACACTAGAGTTGAACTAGCTCTATAGCCTGGTACAAATTTTTTTACACTAGAGTTGAACTAGTTCTATAAACTAGTTAAATTATTTTACAATAGAGTTGAACTAGCTCTATAGCCTAGTACAAATAAATTTACACCAGGTTTGAACTAGCTCTATAGCCTAGTACAAATAATTTTTACAGTACAGTTGAAGTAGCTCTATAGCCTAGTACAAATAATTTTACACTATAGTTGAACTAGCTATATAAGCTAGTTCAAATAATTTTACACTACAGTTGAAGTAGCTCTATAGTCTAGTACAAATAATTTTACACTATAGTTGAACTAGCTCTATAGGGTAGCTCAAATAATTTTACACTAGAGTTGAAGTAGCTCTATAGCCTAGAACAAAGAATTTCTCACTAGAGTTGAACTAGCTCTATAAGCTTGTACAAATACTTTTGCAATAGAGTCGAACTATCTGTATAAACTAGTTCAAATATTTACACTAGATTTGAACTCACTCTTTAAGCCAGTTCAAATAATTTTACACTAGAGTTGAAGTAGCTCCATAAGCTTGTACAATTAACTTTACACTAGAGTTGAACTAGCTCTATAGTCTAGTACAATTTTTTTACACTAGAGTTGAACTAGCTCTATAGCCTAGTTAAATAATTCTACACTATAGTCGAACTAGCTCTATAAGCTAGTTCAAATAATTTTACACTAGAGTTGAAGTAGCTCTATAGCCTAGTATAAATAATTTTACACTATAGTTGAACTAGCTCTATAAGCTAGTCCAAATAATTTTACACTAGAGTTGAAGTAGCTCTATAGCCTAGTACAAATAATTTTACACTATAGTTGAACTTGCTCTATAGGCTAGTTCAAATAATTTTACACTAGAGTTGAACTAGCTCTATAGACTAGAAGAAATAATTTCACACTAGAGTTGAACTAGCTCTATAACCTTGGACAAATAATTTTGCACTAGAGTTGAACTATCTCTATAAGCTAGTTCAAATATTTACACTACATTTGAACTCACTCTTTAAGCCAGTTCAAATAATTTTACACTAGAGTTGAACTAGCTCTATAAGCTTGTACAAATAACTTTACACTAGAGTTGAACTAGCTCTATAAGCTTGTACAAATAACTTTACACTAGAGTTGAAGTAGTTCTATAAGCTGGTTAAATTATTTTATAGTAGAGTTGAACTAGCTCTATAGCCTAGTACAAATAATTTTACACTAGGGTTGAACTAGCTCTATAGCCTAGTACAAATAATTTTACACTAGAGTTTAACTAGCTCTATAAGGTTGTATAAATAGTTTTACACTTGAGTTGAACTCGCTCTATAGTCTAGTAGAAATAATTTTACACTAGAGTTTCACTAGCTCTATAAGCTAGTTCAAATAATTTTACACTAGAGTTGAACTAGCTCTATAATCAAGTTCAAATAATTTTACACTAGCGTTGAACTAGCTCTATAGTATAGTACAAATAATTTTACACTAGAGTTGAACTAGCTCTATAAGCTAGTTCAAATAATTTTACAACTAGCTCTAGAAGCTAGTTCAAATAATTTTACACTAGAGTTGAACTAGCTCTATACTCTAGTTCAAATAATTTTACACTAGAGTTGAACTAGCTCTATAGTATAGTATAAATAATTTTACACTAGAGTTGAACTGGCTCTATAGACTAGTACACATATTTTTACACTTGAGTTGAACTAGCTCTATAAGCTAGTTAAAATAATTTTACACTAGAGTTGAACTAGATCTATAGCCATGCAAAAATAATTTTACCCTAGCGTTGAACTAGCTATATAGCCTAGTACAAATAATTTTACACTAGAGTTGAACTAGCTGTATAGCCTAGACAAATAATTTTACACTAGAGTTGAACTAGCTCTATAAGCTAGTTCAAATAATTTTACACTAGAGTTGAACTAGCTCTATAAGCTAGTTCAAATAATTTTACACTAGAGTTGAACTAGCTCTATAGCCTAGTACAAATTTTTTTACACTAGAGTTGAACTAGTTCTATAAACTAGTTAACTTATTTTACGCTAGAGTTGAACTAGCTCTATAGCCTAGTACAAATAAATTTACACCAGGGTTGAACTAGCTCTATAGCCTAGTACAAATAATTTTACACTAGAGTTGAAGTAGCTCTATAGCCTAGTACAAATAATATTACACTATAGTTGAACTAGCTCTATAAGCTAGTTCAAATAATTTTACATTAGAGTTGAAGTAGCTCTATAGTCTAGTACAAATAATTTTACACTATAGTTGATCTAGCTCTATAGGGTAGCTCAAATAATTTTACACTAGAGTTGAAGTAGCTCTATAGCCTAGTACAAATAATTTTAAACTATAGTTGAACTAGCTCTATAGGCTAGTTCAAATAATTTTACACTAGAGTTGAACTATCTCTATAGACTAGAACAAATAATTTCACACTAGAGTTGAACTAGCTCTATAAGCTTGGACAAATAATTTTGCACTAGAGGTGAACTATCTCTATAAGCTAGTTAAAATATTTACACTAGATTTGAACTCACTCTTTAAGCCAGTTCAAATAATTTTACACTAGAGTTGAACTAGCTCTATAAGCTTGTACAAATAACTTTACACTAGAGTTGAACTAGCTCTATAAGCTTGTACAAATAACTTTACACTAGAGTTGAACTAGTTCTATAAGCTAGTTAAATTATTTTATAGTAGAGTTGAACTAGCTCTATAGCCTAGTACAAATAATTTTACACTAGGGTTGAACTAGCTCTATAGCCTAGTACAAATAATTTTACACTAGAGTTTAACTAGCTCTATAAGGTTGTATAAATAGTTTTACACTTGAGTTGAACTCGCTCTATAGTCTAGTAGAAATAATTTTACACTAGAGTTTCACTAGCTCTATAAGCTAGTTCAAATAATTTTACACTAGAGTTGAACTAGCTCTATAATCAAGTTCAAATAATTTTACACTAGCGTTGAACTAGCTCTATAGTATAGTACAAATAATTTTGCACTAGAGTTGAACTAGCTCTATAAGCTAGTTCAAATAATTTTACAACTAGCTCTAGAAGCTAGTTCAAATAATTTTACACTAGAGTTGAACTAGCTCTATACTCTAGTTCAAATAATTTTACACTAGAGTTGAACTAGCTCTATAGTCTAGTATAAATAATTTTACACTAGAGTTGAACTGGCTCTATAGACTAGTACACATATTTTTACACTTGAGTTGAACTAGCTCTATAAGCTAGTTAAAATAATTTTACACTAGAGTTGAACTAGATCTATAGCCATGCAAAAATAATCTTACCCTAGAGTTGAACTAGCTATATAGCCTAGTACAAATAATTTTACACTAGAGTTGAACTAGCTGTATAGCCTAGACAAATAATTTTACACTAGAGTTGAACTAGCTCTATAAGCTAGTTCAAATAATTTTACACTAGAGTTGAACTAGCTCTATAAGCTAGTTCAGATAATTTTACACTAGAGTTGAACTAGCTCTATAGCCTAGTACAAAATTTTTTACACTAGAGTTGAACTAGTTCTATAAACTAGTTAAATTATTTTACGATAGAGTTGAACTTGCTCCATAGCCTAGTACAAATAAATTTACACCAGGGTTGAACTAGCTCTATAGCCTACTACAAATAATTTTACACTAGAGTTGAAGTAGCTCTATAGCCTAGTACAAATAATTTTACACTATAGTTGAACTAGCTCTATAAGCTAGTTGAAATAATTTTACACTAGAGTTGAAGTAGCTCTATAGTCTAGTACAAATAATTTTACACTATAGTTGATCTAGCTCTATAGGGTAGCTCAAATAATTTTACACTAGAGTTGAAGTAGCTCTATAGCCTAGTACAAATAATTTTAAACTATAGTTGAACTTGCTCTATAGGCTAGTTCAAATAATTTTACACTAGAGTTGAACTATCTCTATAGACTAGAACAAATAATTTCACACTAGAGTTGAACTAGCTCTATAAGCTTGGACAAATAATTTTGCACTAGAGTTGAACTATCTCTATAAGCTAGTTAAAATATTTACACTAGATTTGAACTCACTCTTTAAGCCAGTTCAAATAATTTTACACTAGAGTTGAACTAGCTCTATAAGCTTGTACAAATAACTTTACACTAGAGTTGAACTAGCTCTATAAGCTTGTACAAATAACTTTACACTAGAGTTGAACTAGTTCTATAAGCTAGTTAAATTATTTTATAGTAGAGTTGAACTAGCTCTATAGCCTAGTACAAATAATTTTACACTAGGGTTGAACTAGCTCTATAGCCTAGTACAAATAATTTTACACTAGAGTTTAACTAGCTCTATAAGGTTGTATAAATAGTTTTACACTTGAGTTGAACTCGCTCTATAGTCTAGTAGAAATAATTTTACACTAGAGTTTCACTAGCTCTATAAGCTAGTTCAAATAATTTTACACTAGAGTTGAACTAGCTCTATAATCAAGTTCAAATAATTTTACACTAGCGTTGAACTAGCTCTATAGTATAGTACAAATAATTTTACACTAGAGTTGAACTAGCTCTATAAGCTAGTTCAAATAATTTTACAACTAGCACTAGAAGCTAGTTCAAATAATTTTACACTAGAGTTGAACTAGCTCTATACTCTAGTTCAAATAATTTTACACTAGAGTTGAACTAGCTCTATAGTCTAGTATAAATAATTTTACACTAGAGTTGAACTGGCTCTATAGACTAGTACACATATTTTTACACTTGAGTTGAACTAGCTCTATAAGCTAGTTAAAATAATTTTACACTAGAGTTGAACTAGATCTATAGCCATGCAAAAATAATCTTACCCTAGAGTTGAACTAGCTATATAGCCTAGTACAAATAATTTTACACTAGAGTTGAACTAGCTGTATAGCCTAGACAAATAATTTTACACTAGAGTTGAACTAGCTCTATAAGCTAGTTCAAATAATTTTACACTAGAGTTGAACTAGCTCTATAAGCTAGTTCAAATAATTTTACACTAGAGTTGAACTAGCTCTATAGCCTAGTACAAAATTTTTTACACTAGAGTTGAACTAGTTCTATAAACTAGTTAAATTATTTTACGATAGAGTTGAACTTGCTCTATAGCCTAGCACAAATAAATTTACACCAGGGTTGAACTACCTCTATAGCCTACTACAAATAATTTTACACTAGAGTTGAAGTAGCTCTATAGCCTAGCACAAATAATTTTACACTATAGTTGAACTAGCTCTATAAGCTAGTTCAAATAATTTTACACTAGAGTTGAAGTAGCTCTATAGTCTAGTACAAATAATTTTACACTATAGTTGATCTAGCTCTATAGGGTAGCTCAAATAATTTTACACTAGAGATGAAGTAGCTCTATAGCCTAGTACAAATAATTTCACACTAGAGTTGAACTAGCTCTATAAGCTTGGACAAATAATTTCACACTAGAGTTGAACTAGCTCTATAAGCTTGGACAAATAATTTTGCACTAGAGTTGAACTATCTCTATAAGCTAGTTAAAATATTTACACTAGATTTGAACTCACTCTTTAAGCCAGTTCAAATAATTTTACACTAGAGTTGAACTAGCTCTATAAGCTTGTACAAATAACTTTACACTAGAGTTGAACTAGTTCTATAAGCTAGTTAAATTATTTTATAGTAGAGTTGAACTAGCTCTATAGCCTAGTACAAATAATTTTACACTAGGGTTGAACTAGCTCTATAGCCTAGTACAAATAATTTTACACTAGAGTTTAACTAGCTCTATAAGGTTGTATAAATAGTTTTACACTTGAGTTGAACTCGCTCTATAGTCTAGTAGAAATAATTTTACACTAGAGTTTCACTAGCTCTATAAGCTAGTTCAAATAATTTTACACTAGAGTTGAACTAGCTCTATAATCAAGTTCAAATAATTTTACACTAGCGTTGAACTAGCTCTATAGTATAGTACAAATAATTTTGCACTAGAGTTGAACTAGCTCTATAAGCTAGTTCAAATAATTTTACAACTAGCTCTAGAAGCTAGTTCAAATAATTTTACACTAGAGTTGAACTAGCTCTATACTCTAGTTCAAATAATTTTACACTAGAGTTGAACTAGCTCTATAGTCTAGTATAAATAATTTTACACTAGAGTTGAACTGGCTCTATAGACTAGTACACATATTTTTACACTTGAGTTGAACTAGCTCTATAAGCTAGTTAAAATAATTTTACACTAGAGTTGAACTAGATCTATAGCCATGCAAAATTAATCTTACCCTAGAGTTGAACTAGCTATATAGCCTAGTACAAATAATTTTACACTAGAGTTGAACTAGCTGTATAGCCTAGACAAATAATTTTACACTAGAGTTGAACTAGCTCTATAAGCTAGTTCAAATAATTTTACACTAGAGTTGAACTAGCTCTATAAGCTAGTTCAGATAATTTTACACTAGAGTTGAACTAGCTCTATAGCCTAGTACAAAATTTTTTACACTAGAGTTGAACTAGTTCTATAAACTAGTTAAATTATTTTACGATAGAGTTGAACTTGCTCCATAGCCTAGTACAAATAAATTTACACCGGGGTTGAACTAGCTCTATAGCCTACTACAAATAATTTTACACTAGAGTTGAAGTAGCTCTATAGCCTAGTACAAATAATTTTACACTATAGTTGAACTAGCTCTATAAGCTAGTTGAAATAATTTTACACTAGAGTTGAAGTAGCTCTATAGTCTAGTACAAATAATTTTACACTATAGTTGATCTAGCTCTATAGGGTAGCTCAAATAATTTTACACTAGAGTTGAAGTAGCTCTATAGCCTAGTACAAATAATTTTAAACTATAGTTGAACTAGCTCTATAGGCTAGTTCAAATAATTTTACACTAGAGTTGAACTATCTCTATAGACTAGAACAAATAATTTCACACTAGAGTTGAACTAGCTCTATAAGCTTGGACAAATAATTTTGCACTAGAGTTGAACTATCTTTATAAGCTAGTTAAAATATTTACACTAGATTTGAACTCACTCTTTAAGCCAGTTCAAATAATTTTACACTAGAGTTGAACTAGCTCTATAAGCTTGTACAAATAACTTTACACTAGAGTTGAACTAGCTCTATAAGCTTGTACAAATAACTTTACACTAGAGTTGAACTAGTTCTATAAGCTAGTTAAATTATTTTATAGTAGAGTTGAACTAGCTCTATAGCCTAGTACAAATAATTTTACACTAGGGTTGAACTAGCTCTATAGCCTAGTACAAATAATTTTACACTAGAGTTTAACTAGCTCTATAAGGTTGTATAAATAGTTTTACACTTGAGTTGAACTCGCTCTATAGTCTAGTAGAAATAATTTTACACTAGAGTTTCACTAGCTCTATAAGCTAGTTCAAATAATTTTACACTAGAGTTGAACTAGCTCTATAATCAAGTTCAAATAATTTTACACTAGCGTTGAACTAGCTCTATAGTATAGTACAAATAATTTTGCACTAGAGTTGAACTAGCTCTATAAGCTAGTTCAAATAATTTTACAACTAGCTCTAGAAGCTAGTTCAAATAATTTTACACTAGAGTTGAACTAGCTCTATACTCTAGTTCAAATAATTTTACACTAGAGTTGAACTAGCTCTATAGTCTAGTATAAATAATTTTACACTAGAGTTGAACTGGCTCTATAGACTAGTACACATATTTTTACACTTGAGTTGAACTAGCTCTATAAGCTAGTTAAAATAATTTTACACTAGAGTTGAACTAGATCTATAGCCATGCAAAAATAATCTTACCCTAGAGTTGAACTAGCTATATAGCCTAGTACAAATAATTTTACACTAGAGTTGAACTAGCTGTATAGCCTAGACAAATAATTTTACACTAGAGTTGAACTAGCTCTATAAGCTAGTTCAAATAATTTTACACTAGAGTTGAACTAGCTCTATAAGCTAGTTCAGATAATTTTACACTAGAGTTGAACTAGCTCTATAGCCTAGTACAAAATTTTTTACACTAGAGTTGAACTAGTTCTATAAACTAGTTAAATTATTTTACGATAGAGTTGAACTTGCTCCATAGCCTAGTACAAATAAATTTACACCAGGGTTGAACTAGCTCTATAGCCTACTACAAATAATTTTACACTAGAGTTGAAGTAGCTCTATAGCCTAGTACAAATAATTTTACACTATAGTTGAACTAGCTCTATAAGCTAGTTGAAATAATTTTACACTAGAGTTGAAGTAGCTCTATAGTCTAGTACAAATAATTTTACACTATAGTTGATCTAGCTCTATAGGGTAGCTCAAATAATTTTACACTAGAGTTGAAGTAGCTCTATAGCCTAGTACAAATAATTTTAAACTATAGTTGAACTTGCTCTATAGGCTAGTTCAAATAATTTTACACTAGAGTTGAACTATCTCTATAGACTAGAACAAATAATTTCACACTAGAGTTGAACTAGCTCTATAAGCTTGGACAAATAATTTTGCACTAGAGTTGAACTATCTCTATAAGCTAGTTAAAATATTTACACTAGATTTGAACTCACTCTTTAAGCCAGTTCAAATAATTTTACACTAGAGTTGAACTAGCTCTATAAGCTTGTACAAATAACTTTACACTAGAGTTGAACTAGCTCTATAAGCTTGTACAAATAACTTTACACTAGAGTTGAACTAGTTCTATAAGCTAGTTAAATTATTTTATAGTAGAGTTGAACTAGCTCTATAGCCTAGTACAAATAATTTTACACTAGGGTTGAACTAGCTCTATAGCCTAGTACAAATAATTTTACACTAGAGTTTAACTAGCTCTATAAGGTTGTATAAATAGTTTTACACTTGAGTTGAACTCGCTCTATAGTCTAGTAGAAATAATTTTACACTAGAGTTTCACTAGCTCTATAAGCTAGTTCAAATAATTTTACACTAGAGTTGAACTAGCTCTATAATCAAGTTCAAATAATTTTACACTAGCGTTGAACTAGCTCTATAGTATAGTACAAATAATTTTACACTAGAGTTGAACTAGCTCTATAAGCTAGTTCAAATAATTTTACAACTAGCACTAGAAGCTAGTTCAAATAATTTTACACTAGAGTTGAACTAGCTCTATACTCTAGTTCAAATAATTTTACACTAGAGTTGAACTAGCTCTATAGTCTAGTATAAATAATTTTACACTAGAGTTGAACTGGCTCTATAGACTAGTACACATATTTTTACACTTGAGTTGAACTAGCTCTATAAGCTAGTTAAAATAATTTTACACTAGAGTTGAACTAGATCTATAGCCATGCAAAAATAATCTTACCCTAGAGTTGAACTAGCTATATAGCCTAGTACAAATAATTTTACACTAGAGTTGAACTAGCTGTATAGCCTAGACAAATAATTTTACACTAGAGTTGAACTAGCTCTATAAGCTAGTTCAAATAATTTTACACTAGAGTTGAACTAGCTCTATAAGCTAGTTCAAATAATTTTACACTAGAGTTGAACTAGCTCTATAGCCTAGTACAAAATTTTTTACACTAGAGTTGAACTAGTTCTATAAACTAGTTAAATTATTTTACGATAGAGTTGAACTTGCTCTATAGCCTAGCACAAATAAATTTACACCAGGGTTGAACTACCTCTATAGCCTACTACAAATAATTTTACACTAGAGTTGAAGTAGCTCTATAGCCTAGCACAAATAATTTTACACTATAGTTGAACTAGCTCTATAAGCTAGTTCAAATAATTTTACACTAGAGTTGAAGTAGCTCTATAGTCTAGTACAAATAATTTTACACTATAGTTGATCTAGCTCTATAGGGTAGCTCAAATAATTTTACACTAGAGTTGAAGTAGCTCTATAGCCTAGTACAAATAATTTTAAACTATAGTTGAACTAGCTCTATAGGCTAGTTCAAATAATTTTACACTAGAGTTGAACTATCTCTATAGACTAGAACAAATAATTTCACACTAGAGTTGAACTAGCTCTATAAGCTTGGACAAATAATTTTGCACTAGAGTTGAACTATCTCTATAAGCTAGTTAAAATATTTACACTAGATTTGAACTCACTCTTTAAGCCAGTTCAAAAAATTTTACACTAGAGTTGAACTAGCTCTATATGCTTGTACAAATAACTTTACACTAGAGTTGAACTAGCTCTATAAGCTTGTACAAATAACTTTACACTAGAGTTGAACTAGTTCTGTAAGCTAGTTAAATTATTTTATAGTAGAGTTGAACTAGCTCTAT
>NC_057808.1:147545498-147546243 GCF_018294505.1 Triticum aestivum | reverse complement strand
TTTACACTAGAGTTGAACTATCTCTATAGACTAGAACAAATAATTTCACACTAGATTTGAACTAGCTCTATAAGCTTGGACAAATAATTTTGCACTAGAGTTGAACTATCTCTATAAGCTAGTTAAAATATTTACACTAGATTTGAACTCACTCTTTAAGCCAGTTCAAATAATTTTACACTAGAGTTGAACTAGCTCTATAAGCTTGTTTAAATAACTTTACACTTGAGTTGAACTAGCTCTATAAGCTTGTACAAATAACTTTACACTAGAGTTGAACTAGTTCTATAAGCTAGTTAAATTATTTTATAGTAGAGTTGAACTAGCTCTATAGCCTAGTACAAATAATTTTACACTAGGGTTGAACTAACTCTATAGCCTAGTACAAATAATTTTACACTAGAGTTTAACTTGCTCTATAAGGTTGTACAAATAATTTTACACTTGAGTTGAACTCGCTCTATAGTGTAGTAGAAATAATTTTACACTAGAGTTTCACTAGCTCTATAAGCTAGTTCAAATAATTTTACACTAGAGTTGAACTAGCTCTATAATCAAGTTCAAATAATTTTACACTAGAGTTGAACTAGCTCTATTGTATAGTACAAATAATTTTACACTAGAGTTGAACTAGCTCTATAAGCTAGTTCAAATAATTTTACAACTAGCTCTAGAAGCTAGTTCAAATAATTTTACACTAGAGTTGAACTAGCTCTATACTCTAGTTCAAATAATTTTACACTAG
>NC_057808.1:147542028-147545193 GCF_018294505.1 Triticum aestivum | reverse complement strand
TTGAACTGGCTCTATAGACTAGTACACATATTTTTACACTTGAGTTGAACTAGCTCTATAAGCTAGTTAAAATAATTTTACACTAGAGTTGAACTAGATCTATAGCCTAGCAAAAATAATTTTACCCTAGAGTTGAACTACCTATATAGCCTAGTACAAATAATTTTACACTAGAGTTGAACTAGCTGTATGGCCTAGTACAAATAATTTTACACTAGAGTTGAACTAGCTCTATAAGCTAGTTCAAATAATTTTACACTCGAGTTGAACTATCTCTATAGACTAGAACAAATAATTTCACAGTAGAGGTTAACTAGCTCTATAAGGTTGGACAAATATCTTTGCACTAGAGTTGAACTATCTCTATAAGCTAGTTCAAATATTTACACTACATTTGAACTCACTCTTTAAGCCAGTTCAAATAATTTTACACTAAAGTTGAACTAGCTCTATAAGCTTGTACAAATAACTTTACACTAGAGTTGAACTAGCTCTATAAGCTTGTACAAATAACTTTACACTAGAGTTGAAGTAGTTCTATAAGCTGGTTAAATTATTTTATAGTAGAGTTGAACTAGCTCTATAGCCTAGTACAAATAATTTTACACTAGGGTTGAACTAGCTCTATAGCCTAGTACAAATAATTTTACACTAGAGTTTAACTAGCTCTATAAGGTTGTATAAATAATTTTACACTTGAGTTGAACTCGCTCTATAGTCTAGTAGAAATTATTTTACACTAGAGTTTCACTAGCTCTATAAGCTAGTTCAAATAATTTTACACTAGAGTTGAACTAGCTCTATAATCAAGTTCAAATAATTTTACACTAGCGTTGAACTAGCTCTATAGTATAGTACAAATAATTTTACACTAGAGTTGAACTAGCTCTATAGCCTAGTACAAAAATTTTTACACTAGAGTTGAACTAGTTCTATAAACTAGTTAAATTATTTTACGATAGAGTTGAACTTGCTCTATAGCCTAGTACAAATAAATTTACACCAGGGTTGAACTAGCTCTATAGCCTAGTACAAATAATTTTACACTAGAGTTGAAGTAGCTCTATAGCCTAGTACAAATAATTTTACACTATAGTTGAACTAGCTCTATAAGCTAGTTCAAATAATTTTACACTAGAGTTGAAGTAGCTCTATAGTCTAGTACAAATAATTTTACACTATAGTTGATCTAGCTCTATAGGGTAGCTCAAATAATTTTACACTAGAGTTGAAGTAGCTCTATAGCCTAGTACAAATAATTTTAAACTATAGTTGAACTAGCTCTATAGGCTAGTTCAAATAATTTTACACTAGAGTTCAACTATCTCTATAGACTAGAACAAATAATTTCACACTAGAGTTGAACTAGCTCTATAAGCTTGGACAAATAATTTTGCACTAGAGTTGAACTATCTCTATAAGCTAGTTAAAATATTTACACTAGATTTGAACTCACTCTTTAAGCCAGTTCAAATAATTTTACACTGAGTTGAACTAGCTCTATAAGCTTGTACAAATAACTTTACACTAGAGTTGAACTAGCTCTACAAGCTTGTACAAATAACTTTACACTATAGTTGAACTAGTTCTATAAGCTAGTTAAATTATTTTATAGTAGAGTTGAACTAGCTCTATAGGCTAGTTCAAATAATTTTACACTAGAGTTGAACTATCTCTATAGACTAGAACAAATAATTTCACACTAGAGTTGAACTAGCTCTATAAGCTTGGACAAATAATTTTGCACTAGAGTTGAACTATCTCTAGAAGCTAGTTAAAATATTTACACTAGATTTGAACTCACTCTTTAAGCCAGTTCAAATAATTTTACACTAGAGTTGAACTAGCTCTATAAGCTTGTACAAATAACTTTACACTAAAGTTGAACTAGCTCTATAAGCTTGTACAAATAACTTTACACTAGAGTTGAACTAGTTCTATAAGCTAGTTAAATTATTTTATAGTAGAGTTGAACTAGCTCTATAGCCTAGTACAAATAATTTTACACTAGGGTTGAACTAGCTCTATAGCCTAGTACAAATAATTTTACACTAGAGTTAAACTAGCTCTATAAGGTTGTACAAATAATTTTACACTTGAGTTGAACTCGCTCTATAGTGTAGTAGAAATAATTTTACACTAGAGTTTCACAAGCTCTATAAGCTAGTTCAAATAATTTTACACTAGAGTTGAACTAGCTCTATAATCAAGTTCAAATAATTTTACACTAGAGTTGAACTAGCTCTATAGTATAGTACAAATAATTTTACACTAGAGTTGAACTAGCTCTATAAGCTAGTTCAAATAATTTTACAACTAGCTCTAGAAGCTAGTTCTAATAATTTTACACTAGAGTTGAACTAGCTCTATACTCTAGTTCAAATAATTTTACACTAGAGTTGAACTAGCTCTATAGTCTAGTATAAATAATTTTACACTAGAGTTGAACTGGCTCTATAGACTAGTACACATATTTTTACACTTGAGTTGAACTAGCTCTATAAGCTAGTTAAAATAATTTTACACTAGAGTTGAACTAGATCTATAGCCTAGCAAAAATAATTTTACCCTAGAGTTGAACTACCTATATAGCCTAGTACAAATAATTTTACACTAGAGTTGAACTAGCTGTATGGCCTAGTACAAATAATTTTACACTAGAGTTGAACTAGCTCTATAAGCTAGTTCAAATAATTTTACACTCGAGTTGAACTATCTCTATAGACTAGAACAAATAATTTCACAGTAGAGGTTAACTAGCTCTATAAGGTTGGACAAATATCTTTGCACTAGAGTTGAACTATCTCTATAAGCTAGTTCAAATATTTACACTACATTTGAACTCACTCTTTAAGCCAGTTCAAATAATTTTACACTAAAGTTGAACTAGCTCTATAAGCTTGTACAAATAACTTTACACTAGAGTTGAACTAGCTCTATAAGCTTGTACAAATAACTTTACACTAGAGTTGAAGTAGTTCTATAAGCTGGTTAAATTATTTTATAGTAGAGTTGAACTAGCTCTATAGCCTAGTACAAATAATTTTACACTAGGGTTGAACTAGCTCTATAGCCTAGTACAAATAATTTTACACTAGAGTTTAACTAGCTCTATAAGGTTGTATAAATAATTTTACACTTGAGTTGAACTCGCTCTATAGTCTA
>NC_057808.1:147540342-147542018 GCF_018294505.1 Triticum aestivum | reverse complement strand
TTGAACTGGCTCTATAGACTAGTACACATATTTTTACACTTGAGTTGAACTAGCTCTATAAGCTAGTTAAAATAATTTTACACTAGAGTTGAACTAGATCTATAGCCTAGCAAAAATAATTTTACCCTAGAGTTGAACTACCTATATAGCCTAGTACAAATAATTTTACACTAGAGTTGAACTAGCTGTATAGCCTAGTACAAATAATTTTACACTAGAGTTGAACTAGCTCTATAAGCTAGTTCAAATAATTTTACACTAGAGTTGAATTAGCTCTATAGCCTAGTACAAATAATTTTACACTATAGTTGAACTAGCTCTATACGCTAGTTCAAATAATTTTACACTAGAGTTGAACTAGCTCTATAGCCTAGTACAAATTTTTTACACTAGAGTTGAAGTAGTTCTATAAGCTGGTTAAATTATTTTATAGTAGAGTTGAACTAGCTCTATAGCCTAGTACAAATAAATTTACATCAGGGTTGAACTAGCTCTATAGCCTAGTACAAATAAATTTACACCAGGGTTGAACTAGCTCTATAGCCTAGTACAAATAATTTTACACTAGAGTTGAAGTAGCTCTATAAGATAGTTCAAATAATTTTACACTAGAGTTGAAGTAGCTCTATAGTTTAGTACAAATAATTTTACACTATAGTTGAACTAGCTCTATAGGGTAGCTCAAATAATTTTACACTAGAGTTGAAGTAGCTCTATAGCCTAGTACAAATAATTTAACACTATAGTTGAACTAGCTCTATAGGCTAGTTCAAATAATTTTATACTCGAGTTGAACTATCTCTCGAGACTAGAACAAATAATTTCACACTAGAGTTGAACTAGCTCTATAAGCTTGGACAAATAATTTTGCACTAGAGTTGAACTATCTCTATAAGCTATTTCAAATATTTACACTACATTTGAACTCACTCTTTAAGCCAGTTCAAATAATTTTACACTAGAGTTGAACTAGCTCTATAAGCTTGTACAAATAACTTTACACTAGAGTTGAACTAGCTCTATAAGCTTGTACAAATAACTTTACACTATAGTTGAACTAGTTCTATAAGCTAGTTAAATTATTTTATAGTAGAGTTGAACTAGCTCTATATCCTAGTACAAATAATTTTACACTAGGGTTGAACTAGCTCTATAGCCTAGTACAAATAATTTTACACTAGAGTTTAACTAGCTCTATAAGGTTGTACAAATAATTTTACACTTGAGTTGAACTCACTCTATAGTGTAGTAGAAATAATTTTCCACTAGAGTTTCACTAGCTCTATAAGCTAGTTCAAATAATTTTACACTAGAGTTGCACTAGCTCTATAATCAAGTTCAAATAATTTTACACTAGAGTTGAACTAGCTCTATAGTATAGTACAAATAATTTTACACTAGAGTTGAACTAGCTCTATAAGCTAGTTCAGATAATTGTACAACTAGCTCTAGAAGCTAGTTCAAGTAATTTTACACTAGAGTTGAACTAGCTCTATACTCTAGTTCAAATAATTTTACACTAGAGTTGAACTAGCTCTATAGTCTAGTATAAATAATTTTACACTAGAGTTGAACTGGCTCTATAGACTAGTACACATATTTTTACACTTGAGTTGAACTAGCTCTATAAGCTAGTTAAAATAATTTTACACTAGAGTTGAACTAGATCTATAGCC
>NC_057808.1:147538919-147540226 GCF_018294505.1 Triticum aestivum | reverse complement strand
TTTTACACTAGAGTTGAACTAGCTCTATACTCTAGTTCAAATAATTTTACACTAGAGTTGAACTAGCTCTATAGTCTAGTATAAATAATTTTACACTAGAGTTGAACTGGCTCTATAGACTAGTACACATATTTTTACACTTGAGTTGAACTAGCTCTATAAGCTAGTTAAAATAATTTTACACTAGAGTTAACTAGATCTATAGCCTAGCAAAAATAATTTTACCCTAGAGTTGAACTACCTATATAGCCTAGTACAAATAATTTTACACTAGAGTTGAACTAGCTGTATAGCCTAGTACAAATAATTTTACACTAGAGTTAAACTAGCTCTATAAGCTAGTTCAAATAATTTTACACTAGAGTTAAATTAGCTCTATAGCCTAGTACAAATAATTTTACACTATAGTTGAACTAGCTCTATACGCTAGTTCAAATAATTTTACACTAGAGTTGAACTAGCTCTATAGCCTAGTACAATTTTTTTACACTAGAGTTGAACTAGTTCTATAAACTAGTTAAATTATTTTACAATAGAGTTGAACTAGCTCTATAGCCTAGTACAAATAAATTTACACCAGGGTTGAACTAGCTCTATAGCCTAGTACAAATAATTTTACACTACAGTTGAAGTAGCTCTATAGCCTAGTACAAATAATTTTACACTATAGTTGAACTAGCTCTATAAGATAGTTCAAATAATTTTACACTACAGTTGAAGTAGCTCTATAGTTTAGTACAAATAATTTTACACTATAGTTGAACTAGCTCTATAGGGTAGCTCAAATAATTTTACACTCGAGTTGAAGTAGCTCTATAGCCTAGTACAAATAATTTAACACTATAGTTGAACTAGCTCTATAGGCTAGTTCAAATAATTTTACACTCGAGTTGAACTATCTCTATAGACTAGAACAGATAATTTCACACTAGATTTGAACTAGCTCTATAAGCTTGGACAAATAATTTTGCACTAGAGTTGAACTATCTCTATAAGCTAGTTCAAATATTTACACTACATGTGAACTCACTCTTTAAGCCAGTTCAAATAATTTTACACTAGAGTTGAACTAGCTCTATAAGCTTGTACAAATAACTTTACACTAGAGTTGAACTAGCTCTATAAGCTTGTACAAATAACTTTACACTAGAGTTGAAGTAGTTCTATAAGCTGGTTAAATTATTTTATAGTAGAGTTGAACTAGCTCTATAGCCTAGTACAAATAATTTTACACTAGGGTTGAACTAGCTCTATAGCCTAGTACAAATAATTTTACACTAGAGTTTAACTAGCTCTATAAGGTTGTA
>NC_057808.1:147536597-147538909 GCF_018294505.1 Triticum aestivum | reverse complement strand
TAGCTCTATAAGCTAGTTCAAATAATTTTACACTAGAGTTGAACTAGCTCTATAATCAAGTTCAAATAATTTTACACTAGCGTTGAACTAGCTCTATAGTATAGTACAAATAATTTTACACTAGAGTTGAACTAGCTCTATAAGCTAGTTCAAATAATTTTACAACTAGCTCTAGAAGCTAGTTCAAATAATTTTACACTAGAGTTGAACTAGCTCTATACTCTAGTTCAAATAATTTTACACTAGAGTTGAACTAGCTCTATAGTCTAGTATAAATAATTTTACACTAGAGTTGAACTGGCTCTATAGACTAGTACACATATTTTTACACTTGAGTTGAAATAGCTCTATAAGCTAGTTAAAATAATTTTACACTAGAGTTGAACTAGATCTATAGCCATGCAAAAATAATCTTACCCTAGAGTTGAACTAGCTATATAGCCTAGTACAAATAATTTTACACTAGAGTTGAACTAGCTGTATAGCCTAGACAAATAATTTTACACTAGAGTTGAACTAGCTCTATTAACTAGTTCAAATAATTTTACACTAGAGTTGAACTAGCTCTATAAGCTAGTTCAAATAATTTTACACTAGAGTTGAACTAGCTCTATAGCCTAGTACAAAATTTTTTACACTAGAGTTGAACTAGTTCTATAAACTAGTTAAATTATTTTACGATAGAGTTGAACTTGCTCTATAGCCTAGTACAAATAAATTTACACCAGGGTTGAACTAGCTCTATAGCCTACTACAAATAATTTTACACTAGAGTTGAAGTAGCTCTATAGCCTAGTACAAATAATTTTACACTATAGTTGAACTAGCTCTATAAGCTAGTTCAAATAATTTTACACTAGAGTTGAAGTAGCTCTATAGTCTAGTACAAATAATTTTACACTATAGTTGATCTAGCTCTATAGGGTAGCTCAAATAATTTTACACTCGAGTTGAAGTAGCTCTATAGCCTAGTACAAATAATTTTAAACTATAGTTGAACTAGCTCTATAGGCTAGTTCAAATAATTTTACACTCGAGTTGAACTATCTCTATAGACTAGAACAAATAATTTCACACTAGAGTTGAACTAGCTCTATAAGCTTGGACAAATAATTTTGCACTAGAGTTGAACTATCTCTATAAGCTAGTTAAAATATTTACACTAGATTTGAACTCACTCTTTAAGCCAGTTCAAATAATTTTACACTAGAGTTGAACTAGCTCTATAAGCTTGTACAAATAACTTTACACTAGAGTTGAACTAGCTCTATAAGCTTGTACAAATAACTTTACACTAGAGTTGAACTAGTTCTATAAGCTAGTTAAATTATTTTATAGTAGAGTTGAACTAGCTCTATAGCCTAGTACAAATAATTTTACACTAGGGTTGAACTAGCTCTATAGCCTAGTACAAATAATTTTACACTAGAGTTTAACTAGCTCTATAAGGTTGTACAAATAATTTTACACTTGAGTTGAACTCGCTCTATAGTGTAGTAGAAATAATTTTACACTAGAGTTTCACTAGCTCTATAAGCTAGTTCAAATAATTTTACACTAGAGTTGCACTAGCTCTATAATCAAGTTCAAATAATTTTACACTAGAGTTGAACTAGCTCTATAGTATAGTACAAATAATTTTACACTAGAGATGAACTAGCTCTATAAGCTAGTTCAAATAATTTTACAACTAGCTCTAGAAGCTAGTTCAAATAATTTTACACTAGAGTTGAACTAGCTCTATACTCTAGTTCAAATAATTTTACACTAGAGTTGAACTAGCTCTATAGTCTAGTATAAATAATTTTACACTAGAGTTGAACTGGCTCTATAGACTAGTAGACATATTTTTACACTTGAGTTGAACTAGCTCTATAAGCTAGTTAAAATAATTTTACACTAGAGTTGAACTAGATCTATAGCCTAGCAAAAATAATTTTACCCTAGAGTTGAACTACCTATATAGCCTAGTACAAATAATTTTACACTAGAGTTGAACTAGCTGTATAGCCTAGTACAAATAATTTTACACTAGAGTTGAACTAGCTCTATAAGCTAGTTCAAATAATTTTAAACTAGAGTTGAATTAGCTCTATAGCCTAGTACAAATAATTTTACACTATAGTTGAACTAGCTCTATACGCTAGTTCAAATAATTTTACACTAGAGTTGAACTAGCTCTATAGCCTAGTACATTTTTTTTACACTAGAGTTGAACTAGTTCTGTAAACTAGTTAAATTATTTTACAATAGAGTTGAACTAGCTCTATAGCCTAGTACAAATAAATTTACACCAGGGTTGAACTAGCTCT
>NC_057808.1:147525208-147536587 GCF_018294505.1 Triticum aestivum | reverse complement strand
AATTAGCTCTATAGCCTAGTACAAATAATTTTACACTATAGTTGAACTAGCTCTATACGCTAGTTCAAATAATTTTACACTAGAGTTGAACTAGCTCTATAGCCTAGTACAATTTTTTTACACTAGAGTTGAACTAGTTCTATAAACTAGTTAAATTATTTTACAATAGAGTTGAACTAGCTCTATAGCCTAGTACAAATAAATTTACACCAGGGTTGAACTAGCTCTATAGCCTAGTACAAATAATTTTACACTACAGTTGAAGTAGCTCTATAGCCTAGTACAAATAATTTTACACTATAGTTGAACTAGCTTTATAAGATAGTTCAAATAATTTTACACTAGAGTTGAAGTAGCTCTATAGTTTAGTACAAATAATTTTACACTATAGTTGAACTAGCTCTATAGGGTAGCTCGAATAATTTTACACTAGAGTTGAAGTAGCTCTATAGCCTAGTACAAATAATTTAACACTATAGTTGAACTAGCTCTATAGGCTAGTTCAAATAATTTAACACTAAAGTTGAACTATCTCTATAGACTAGAACAAATAATTTCACACTAGATTTGAACTAGCTCTATAAGCTTGGACAAATAATTTTGCACTAGAGTTGAACTATCTCTATAAGCTAGTTCAAATATTTACACTACATGTGAACTCACTCTTTAAGCCAGTTCAAATAATTTTACACTAGAGTTGAACTAGCTCTATAAGCTTGTACAAATAACTTTACACTAGAGTTGAACTAGCTCTACAAGCTTGTACAAATAACTTTACACTATAGTTGAACTAGTTCTATAAGCTGGTTAAATTATTTTATAGTAGAGTTGAACTAGCTCTATAGCCTAGTACAAATAATTTTACACTAGAGTTGAAGTAGCTCTATAGCCTAGTACAAATAATTTAACACTATAGTTGAACTAGCTCTATAGGCTAGTTCAAATAATTTTACACTCGAGTTGAACTATCTCTATAGACTAGAACAAATAATTTCACACTAGAGTTGAACTAGCTCTATAAGCTTGGACAAATAATTTTGCACTAGAGTTGAACTATCTCTATAAGCTAGTTCAAATATTTACACTACATTTGAACTCACTCTTTAAGCCAGTTCAAATAATTTTACACTAGAGTTGAACTAGCTCTATAAGCTTGTACAAATAACTTTACACTAGAGTTGAACTAGCTCTATAAGCTTGTACAAATAACTTTACACTATAGTTGAACTAGTTCTATAAGCTAGTTAAATTATTTTATAGTAGAGTTGAACTAGCTCTATATCCTAGTACAAATAATTTTACACTAGGGTTGAACTAGCTCTATAGCCTAGTACAAATAATTTTACACTAGAGTTTAACTAGCTCTATAAGGTTGTACAAATAATTTTACACTTGAGTTGAACTCGCTCTATAGTGTAGTAGAAATAATTTTCCACTAGAGTTTCACTAGCTCTATAAGCTAATTCAAATAATTTTACACTAGAGTTGCACTAGCTCTATAATCAAGTTCAAATAATTTTACACTAGAGTTGAACTAGCTCTATAGTATAGTACAAATAATTTTACACTAGAGTTGAACTAGCTCTATAAGCTAGTTCAGATAATTGTACAACTAGCTCTAGAAGCTAGTTCAAGTAATTTTACACTAGAGTTGAACTAGCTCTATACTCTATATCAAATAATTTTACACTAGAGTTGAACTAGCTCTATAGTCTAGTATAAATAATTTTACACTAGAGTTGAACTGGCTCTATAGACTAGTACACATATTTTTACACTTGAGTTGAACTAGCTCTATAAGCTAGTTAAAATAATTTTACACTAGAGTTAACTAGATCTATAGCCTAGCAAAAATAATTTTACCCTAGAGTTGAACTACCTATATAGCCTAGTACAAATAATTTTACACTAGAGTTGAACTAGCTGTATAGCCTAGTACAAATAATTTTACACTAGAGTTGAACTAACTCTATAAGCTAGTTCAAATAATTTTACACTAGAGTTAAATTAGCTCTATAGCCTAGTACAAATAATTTTACACTATAGTTGAACTAGCTCTATACGCTAGTTCAAATAATTTTACACTAGAGTTGAACTAGCTCTATAGCCTAGTACAAATTTTTTACACTAGAGTTGAACTAGTTCTATAAACTAGTTAAATTATTTTACAATAGAGTTGAACTAGCTCTATAGCCTAGTACAAATAAATTTACACCAGGGTTGAACTAGCTCTGTAGCCTAGTACAAATAATTTTACACTACAGTTGAAGTAGCTCTATAGCCTAGTACAAATAATTTTACACTATAGTTGAAATAGCTCTATAAGATAGTTCAAATAATTTTACACTAGAGTTGAAGTAGCTCTATAGTTTAGTACAAATAATTTTACACTATAGTTGAACTAGCTCTATAGGGTAGCTCAAATAATTTTACACTAGAGTTGAAGTAGCTCTATAGCCTAGTACAAATAATTTAACACTATAGTTGAACTAGCTCTATAGGCTAGTTCAAATAATTTTACACTCGAGTTGAACTATCTCTATAGACTAGAACAAATAATTTCACACTAGAGTTGAACTAGCTCTATAAGCTTGGACAAATAATTTTGCACTAGAGTTGAACTATCTCTATAAGCTAGTTCAAATATTTACACTACATTTGAACTCACTCTTTAAGCCAGTTCAAATAATTTTACACTAGAGTTGAACTAGCTCTATAAGCTTGTACAAATAACTTTACAATAGAGTTGAACTAGCTCTATAAGCTTGTACAAATAACTTTACACTAGAGTTGAACTAGTTCTATAAGCTAGTTAAATTATTTTATAGTAGAGTTGAACTAGCTCTATAGCCTAGTACAAATAATTTTACACTAGGGTTGAACTAGCTCTATAGCCTAGTACAAATAATTTTACACTAGAGTTTAACTAGCTCTATAAGGTTGTAAAAATAATTTTACACTTGAGTTGAACTCGCTCTATAGTGTAGTAGAAATAATTTTACACTAGAGTTTCACTAGCTCTATAAGCTAGTTCAAATAATTTTACACTAGAGTTGCACTAGCTCTATAATCAAGTTCAAATAATTTTACACTAGAGTTGAACTAGCTCTATAGTATAGTACAAATAATTTTACACTAGAGATGAACTAGCTCTATAAGCTAGTTCAAATAATTTTACAACTAGCTCTAGAAGCTAGTTCAAATACTTTTACACTAGAGTTGAACTAGCTCTATACTCTAGTTCAAATAATTTTACACTAGAGTTGAGCTAGCTCTATAGTCTAGTATAAATAATTTTACACTAGAGTTGAACTGGCTCTATAGACTAGTAGACATATTTTTACACTTGAGTTGAACTAGCTCTATAAGCTAGTTAAAATAATTTTACACTAGAGTTGAACTAGATCTATAGCCTAGCAAAAATAATTTTACCCTAGAGTTGAACTACCTATATAGCCTAGTACAAATAATTTTACACTAGAGTTGAACTAGCTGTATAGCCTAGTACAAATAATTTTACACTAGAGTTGAACTAGCTCTATAAGCTAGTTCAAATAATTTTAAACTAGAGTTGAATTAGCTCTATAGCCTAGTACAAATAATTTTACACTATAGTTGAACTAGCTCTATACGCTAGTTCAAATAATTTTACACTAGAGTTGAACTAGCTCTATAGCCTAGTACATTTTTTTTACACTAGAGTTGAACTAGTTCTGTAAACTAGTTAAATTATTTTACAATAGAGTTGAACTAGCTCTATAGCCTAGTACAAATAAATTTACACCAGGGTTGAACTAGCTCTATAGCCTAGTACAAATAATTTTACACTACAGTTGAAGTAGCTCTATAGCCTAGTACAAATAATTTTACACTATAGTTGAACTAGCTCTATAAGATAGTTCAAATAATTTTACACTAGAGTTGAAGTAGCTCTATAGTTTAGTACAAATAATTTTACACTATAGTTGAACTAGCTCTATAGGGTAGCTCAAATAATTTTACACTAGAGTTGAAGTAGCTCTATAGCCTAGTACAAATAATTTAACACTATAGTTGAACTAGCTCTATAGGCTAGTTCAAATAATTTTACACTAAAGTTGAACTATCTCTATAGACTAGAACAAATAATTTCACACTAGATTTGAACTAGCTCTATAAGCTTGGACAAATAATTTTGCACTAGAGTTGAACTATCTCTATAAGCTAGTTCAAATATTTACACTACATGTGAACTCACTCTTTAAGCCAGTTCAAATAATTTTACACTAGAGTTGAACTAGCTCTATAAGCTTGTACAAATAACTTTACACTAGAGTTGAACTAGCTCTATAAGCTTGTACAAATAACTTTACACTAGAGTTGAAGTAGTTCTATAAGCTGGTTAAATTATTTTATAGTAGAGTTGAACTAGCTCTATAGCCTAGTACAAATAATTTTACACTAGGGTTGAACTAGCTCTATAGCCTAGTACAAATAATTTTACACTAGAGTTTAACTAGCTCTATAAGGTTGTACAAATAATTTTAAACTTGAGTTGAACTCGCTCTATAGTCTAGTAGAAATAATTTTACACTAGAGTTTCAGTAGCTCTATAAGCTAGTTCAAATAATTTTACACTAGAGTTGAACTAGCTCTATAATCAAGTTCAAATAATTTTACACTAGCGTTGAACTAGCTCTATAGTATAGTACAAATAATTTTACACTAGAGTTGAACTAGCTCTATAAGCTAGTTCAAATAATTTTACAACTAGCTCTAGAAGCTAGTTCAAATAATTTTACACTAGAGTTGAACTAGCTCTATACTCTAGTTCAAATAATTTTACACTAGAGTTGAACTAGCTCTATAGTCTAGTATAAATAATTTTACACTAGAGTTGAACTGGCTCTATAGACTAGTACACATATTTTTACACTTGAGTTGAACTAGCTCTATAAGCTACTTAAAATAATTTTACACTAGAGTTGAACTGGATCTATAGCCTAGCAAAAATAATTTTACCCTAGAGTTGAACTACCTATATAGCCTAGTACAAATAATTTTACACTAGAGTTGAACTAGATGTATAGCCTAGTACAAATAATTTTACACTAGAGTTGAACTAGCTCTATAAGCTAGTTCAAATAATTTTACACTAGAGTTGAATTAGCTCTATAGCCTAGTACAAATAATTTTACACTATAGTTGAACTAGCTCTATAGCCTAGTACAAATTTTTTGCACTAGAGATGAACTAGTTCTATAAACTAGTTAAATTATTTTACAATAGAGTTGAACTAGCTCTATAGCCTAGTACAGATAAATTTACACCAAGGTTGAACTAGCTCTATAGCCTAGTACAAATAATTTTACATTACAGTTGAAGTAGCTCTATAGCCTAGTACAAATAATTTTACACTATAGTTGAACTAGCTCTATAAGCTAGTTCAAATAATTTTACACTAGAGTTGAAGTAGCTCTATAGTTTAGTACAAATAATTTTACACTATAGTTGAACTAGCTCTATAGGGTAGCTCAAATAATTTTACACTAGAATTGAAGTAGCTCTATAGCCTAGTACAAATAATTTAACACTATAGTTGAACTAGCTCTATAGGCTAGTTCAAATAATTTTACACTCGAGTTGAACTAGCTCTATAGACTAGAACAAATAATTTCACACTAGAGTTGAACTTGCTCTATAAGCTTGGACAAATAATTTTGCACTAGAGTTGAACTATCTCTATAAGCTAGTTCAAATATTTACACTAGATTTGAACTCACTCTTTAAGGCAGTTCAAATAATTTCACACTAGAGTTGAACTAGCTCTATAAGCTTGAACAAATAACTTTACACTAGAGTTGAACTAGCTCTATAAGCTTGTACAAATAACTTTACACTAGCGTTGAACTAGTTCTATAAGCTAGTTAAATTATTTTATAGTAGAGTTGAACTAGCTCTATAGCCTAGTACAAATAATTTTACACTAGGGTTGAACTACCTCTATAGCCTAGTACAAATAATTTTACACTATAGTTTAACTAGCTCTATAAGCTTGTACAAATAATTTTACACTTGAGTTGAACTCGCTCTATAGTCTAGTAGAAATAATTTTACACTAGAGTTTAACTAGCTCTATAAGCTAGTTCAAATAATTTTACCCTAGAGTTGAACTAGCTCTATAATCAAGTTCAAATAATTTTACACTAGAGTTTCACTAGCTCTATAAGCTAGTTCAAATAATTTTACACTAGAGTTGAACTAGCTGTATAATCAAGTTGAAATAATTTTACACTAGAGTTGAACTAGCTCTATAGTATAGTACAAATAATTTTACACTAGAGTTGAACTAGCTCTATAAGCTAGTTCAAATAATTTTACAACTAGCTCTAGAAGCTAGTTCAAATAATTTTGCACTAGAGTTGAACTAGCTCTATACTCTAGTTCAAATAATTTTACACTAGAGTTGAACTAGCTCTATAGTCTAGTATAAATAATTTTACACTAGAGTTGAACTAGCTCTATAAGCTTGTACAAATAACTTTACACTAGAGTTGAAGTAGTTCTATAAGCTGGTTAAATTATTTTATAATAGAGTTGAACTAGCTCTATAGCCTAGTACAAATAATTTTACACTAGGGTTGAAGTAGCTCTATAGCCTAGTATAAATAATTTTACACTAGAGATTAACTAGCTCTATAAGGTTGTACAAATAAGTTTACACTTGAGTTGAACTCGCTCTATAGTCTAGTAGAAATAATTTTACACTAGAGTTTCACTAGCTCTATAAGCTAGTTCAAATAATTTTACACTAGAGTTGAACTAGCTCTATAATCAAGTTCAAATAATTTTACACTAGCGTTGAACTAGCTCTATAGTATAGTACAAATAATTTTACACTAGAGTTGAACTAGCTCTATAAGCTAGTTCAAATAATTTTACACTAGAGTTGAACTAGCTCTATTCTCTAGTTCAAATAATTTTAGACTAGAGTTGAACTAGCTGTATAGTCTAGTATAAATAATTTTACACTAGAGTTGAACTGGCTCTATAGACTAGTACACATATTTTACACTTGAGTTGAACTAGCTCGATAAGCTAGTTAAAATAATTTTACACTAGAGTTGAACTAGATCTATAGCCTAGCAAAAATAATTTTGCCCTAGAGTTGAACTAGCTATATAGCCTAGTACAAATAATTTTACACTAGAGTTGAACCAGCTGTATAGCCTAGTACAAATAATTTTACACTAGAGTTGAACTAGCTCTATAAGCTAGTTCAAATAATGTTACACTAGAGTTGAACTAGCTCTATAGCCTAGTACAAATTTTTTTACACTAGAGTTGAACTAGTTCTATAAACTAGTTAAATTATATTACAATAGAGTTGAACTAGCTCTATAGCCTAGTACAAATAAATTTACACCAGGGTTGAACTAGCTCTATAGCCTAGTACAAATAATTTTACACTAGAGTTGAAGTAGCTCTATTGCCTAGTACAAATAATTTTACACTATAGTTGAACTAGCTCTATAAGCTAGTTCAAATAATTTTACACTTGAGTTGAAGTAGCTCAATAGTCTAGTACAAATAATTTTACACTATAGTTGATCTAGCTCTATAGGGTAGCTCAAATAATTTTACCCTAGAGTTGAAGTAGCTCTATAGCCTAGTACAAATAATTTTACAATATAGTTGAACTACCTATATAGGCTAGTTCAAATAATTTTACACTAGAGTTGAACTATCTCTATAGACTAGAACAAATAATTTCACACTAGAGTTGAACTAGCTCTATAAGCTTGGACAAATAATTTTGCACTAGAGTTGAACTATCTCTGTAAGCTAGTTCATATATTAACACTAGATTTGAACTCACTCTTTAAGCAAGTTCAAATAATTTTACACTAGAGTTGAACTAGCTCTATAAGCTTGTACAAATAATTTTACACTAGAGTTGAACTAGCTCTATAAGCTTGTACGAATAACTTTACACTAGAGTTGAAGTAGTTCTATAAGCTGGTTCAATTATTTTATAATAGAGTTGAACTAGCTCTATAGCCAAGTACAAATAATTTTACACTAGGGTTGAACTAGCTCTATAGCCTAGTACAAATAATTTTACACTAGAGTTTAACTAGCTCTATAAGGTTGTATAAATAATTTGACACATGAGTTGAACTCGCTCTATAGTCTAGTAGAAATAATTTTACACTAGAGTTTCACTAGCTCTATAAGCTAGTTCAAATAATTTTACACTAGAGTTGAACTAGCTCTATAATCAAGTTCAAATAATTTTACACTAGCGTTGAACTAGCTCTATAGTATAGTACAAATAATTTTACACTAGAGTTGAACTAGCTCTATAAGCTAGTTCAAATAATTTTACAACTAGCTCTAGAGGCTAGTTCAAATAATTTTACACTAGAGTTGAACTAGCTCTATACTCTAGTTCAAATAATTTTACACTACAGTTGAACTAGCTCTATAGTCTAGTATAAATAATTTTACACTAGAGTTGAACTGGCTCTATAGACTAGTACACATATTTTACACTTGAGTTGAACTAGCTCTATAAGCTAGTTAAAATAATTTTACACTAGAGTTGAACTAGATCTATAGCCTAGCAAAAATAATTTTACCCTAGAGTTGAACTAGCTATATAGCCTAGTACAAATAATTTTACACTAGAGTTGAACTAACTGTATAGCCTAGTACAAATAATTTTACACTAGAGTTGAACTAGCTCTATAAGCTAGTTCAAATAATGTTACACTAGAGTTCAACTAGCTCTATAGCCTAGTACAAATTTTTTTACACTAGAGTTGAACTAGTTCTATAAACTAGTTAAATTATTTTACAATAGCGTTGAACTAGCTCTATAGCCTACTACAAATAAATTTACACCAGGGTTGAACTAGCTCTATAGCCTAGTACAAATAATTTTACACTAGAGTTGAAGTAGCTCTATAGCCTAGTACAAATAATTTTACACTATAGTTGAACTAGCTCTATAAGCTAGTTCAAATGATTTTACACTAGAGTTGAAGTAGCTCTATAGTCTAGTACAAATAATTTTACACTATAGTTGATCTAGCTCTATAGGGTAGCTCAAATAATTTTACACTAGAGTTGAAGTAGCTCTATAGCCTAGTACAAATAATTTCACAATATAGTTGAACTAGCTCTATCGGCTAGTTCAAATAATTTTACACTAGAGTTGAACTATCTCTATAGACTAGAACAAATAATTTCACACTAGAGTTGAACTAGCTCTATAAGCTTGGACAAATAATTTTGCACTAGAGTTGAACTATCTCTATAAGCTAGTTCAAATATTTACACTAGATTTGAACTCCCTCTTTAAGCCAGTTCAAATAATTTTACACTACAGTTGAACTAGCTTTATAAGCTCGTACAAATAACTTTACACTAGAGTTGAACTAGCTCTATAAGCTTGTACAAATAACTTTACACTAGAGTTGAACTACTTCTATAAGCTATTTAAATTATTTTATAGTAGAGTTGAACTAGCTCTATAGCCTAGTACAAATAATTTTACACTAGGGTTGAACTAGCTCTATAGCCTAGTACAAATAATTTTACACTAGAGTTTAACTAGCTCTATAAGGTTGTACAAATAATTTTACACTTGAGTTGAACTCGCTCTATAGTCTAGTAGAAATAATTTTACACTAGAGTTTCACTAGCTCTATAAGCTAGTTCAAATAATTTTACACTAGAGTTGAACTAGCTCTATAATCAAGTTCAAATAATTTTACACTAGAGTTGAACTAGCTCTATAGTATAGTACTAATAATTTTACACTAAAGTTGAACTAGCTCTATAAGCTAGTTCAAATAATTTTACAACTAGCTCTAGAAGCTAGTTCAAATAATTTTACACTGGAGTTGAACTAGCTCTATACTCTAGTTCAAATAATTTTACACTAGAGTTGAACTAGCTCTATAGTCTAGTATAAATAATTTTACACTAGAGTTGAACTGGCTCTATAGACTAGTACACATATTTTTACACTTGAGTTGAACTAGCTCTATAAGCTAGTTAAAATAATTTTACACTAGAGTTGAACAAGATCTTTAGCCTAGCAAAAATAATTTTACCCTAGAGTTGAACTACCTATATAGCCTAGTACAAATAATTTTACACTAGAGTTGAACTAGCTGTATAGCCTAGTACAAATAATTTTACACTAGAGTTGAACTAGCTCTATAAGCTAGTTCAAATAATTTTACACTAGAGTTGAATTAGCTCTATAGCCTAGTACAAATAATTTTACACTAGAGTTGAACTAGCTCTATACGCTAGTTCAAGTAATTTTACACTAGAGTTGAACTAGCCCTATAGCCTAGTACAAATTTTTTTACACTAGAGTTGAACTAGTTCTATAAACTAGTTAAATTATTTTACAATAGCGTTGAACTAGCTCTATAGCCTACTACAAATAAATTTACACCAGGGTTGAACTAGCTCTATAGCCTAGTACAAATAATTTTACACTAGAGTTGAAGTAGCTCTATAGCCTAGTACAAATAATTTTACACTATAGTTGAACTAGCTCTATAAGCTAGTTCAAATAATTTTACACTAGAGTTGAAGTAGCTCTATAGTCTAGTACAAATAATTTTACACTATAGTTGATCTAGCTCTATAGGGTAGCTCAAATAATTTTACACTAGAGTTGAAGTAGCTCTATAGCCTAGTACAAATAATTTCACAATATAGTTGAACTAGCTCTATCGGCTAGTTCAAATAATTTTACACTAGAGTTGAACTATCTCTATAGACTAGAACAAATAATTTCACACTGGAGTTGAACTAGCTCTATAAGCTTGGACAAATAATTTTGCACTAGAGTTGAACTATCTCTATAAGCTAGTTCAAATATTTACACTAGATTTGAACTCCCTCTTTAAGCCAGTTCAAATAATTTTACACTACAGTTGAACTAGCTTTATAAGCTCGTACAAATAACTTTACACTAGAGTTGAACCAGCTCTATAAGCTTGTACAAATAACTTTACACTAGAGTTGAACTAGTTCTATAAGCTATTTAAATTATTTTATAGTAGAGTTGAACTAGCTCTATAGCCTAGTACAAATAATTTTACACTAGGGTTGAACTAGCTCTATAGCCTAGTACAAATAATTTTACACTAGAGTTTAACTAGCTCTATAAGGTTGTACAAATAATTTTACACTTGAGTTGAACTCGCTCTATAGTCTAGTAGAAATAATTTTACACTAGAGTTTCACTAGCTCTATAAGCTAGTTCAAATAATTTTACACTAGAGTTGAACTAGCTCTATAATCAAGTTCAAATAATTTTACACTAGAGTTGAACTAGCTCTATAGTATAGTACTAATAATTTTACACTA
>NC_057808.1:147523937-147525198 GCF_018294505.1 Triticum aestivum | reverse complement strand
TTGAACTAGCTCTATAGCCTAGTACAAATTTTTTTACACTAGAGTTGAACTAGTTCTATAAACTAGTTAAATTATTTTACAATAGCGTTGAACTAGCTCTATAGCCTAGTACAAATAAATTTACACCAGGGTTGAACTAGCTCTATAGCCTAGTACAAATAATTTTACACTAGAGTTGAAGTAGCTCTATAGCCTAGTACAAATAATTTTACACTATAGTTGAACTAGCTCTATAAGCTAGTTCAAATAATTTTACACTAGAGTTGAAGTAGCTCTATAGTCTAGTACAAATAATTTTACACTATAGTTGATCTAGCTCTATAGGGTAGCTCAAATAATTTTACACTAGAGTTGAAGTAGCTCTATAGCCTAGTACAAATAATTTCACAATATAGTTGAACTAGCTCTATAGGCTAGTTCAAATAATTTTAAACTAGAGTTGAACTATCTCTATAGACTAGAACAAATAATTTCACACTAGAGTTGAACTAGCTCTATAAGCTTGGACAAATAATTTTGCACTAGAGTTGAACTATCTCTATAAGCTAGTTCAAATATTTACACTAGATTTGAACTCCCTCTTTAAGCCAGTTCAAATAATTTTACACTAGAGTTGAACTAGCTCTATAAGCTCGTACAAATAACTTTACACTAGAGTTGAACTAGCTCTATAAGCTTGTACAAATTACTTTACACTAGAGTTGAACTAGTTCTATAAGCTATTTAAATTATTTTATAGTAGAGTTGAACTAGCTCTATAGCCTAGTACAAATAATTTTACACTAGGGTTGAACTAGCTCTATAGCCTAGTACAAATAATTTTACACTAGAGTTTAACTAGCTCTATAAGGTTGTACAAATAATTTTACACTTGAGTTGAACTCGCTTTATAGTCTAGTAGAAATAATTTTACACTAGAGTTTCACTAGCTCTATAAGCTAGTTCAAATAATTTTACACTAGAGTTGAACTAGCTCTATAATCAAGTTCAAATAATTTTACACTAGAGTTGAACTAGCTCTATAGTATAGTACTAATAATTTTACACTAGAGTTGAACTAGCTCTATAAGCTAGTTCAAATAATTTTACAACTAGCTCTAGAAGCTAGTTCAAATAATTTTACACTAGAGTTGAACTAGCTCTATACTCTAGTTCAAATAATTTTACACTAGAGTTGAACTAGCTCTATAGTCTAGTATAAATAATTTTACACTAGAGTTGAACTGGCTCTATAGACTAGTACACATATTTTTACACTTGA